>NC_089535.1:0-112500 GCF_963924715.1 Thunnus thynnus
AACATTCCTGGAAACTAAACCTCAGGTGGTGTCTACAATACTTCCTTTTATCATAACATATTCTGCATTTGCAGTGAGATTGGTTAGAGTGATTAAACAAACTTTCAAAAAGCACTAAGTGGAACTCAAATTCTACAGGAACACAGAATCGTTGCAGCGTTAAAAAAAAACAGGAACCTGCAAGATTACCTGGTCAAGGCCAAGGTCTCACCACTACTCACCCTAAAACCGAGAGGTCAGGGGGAATTTTTTAAGCACCAAACTCGGTTGCGCAGCAAATACAATAAAAAAGTGTTCAAAACAGACATGGGGGATGTACACTCTAAAAACTGTGTATACTTAACATGCACACAGTGTGAAACCAAAAACTCCATAACTGAGATTCACTGAACACAAATACAATATTTTAAGACAAAAACAGACACACACTCCTCTGGTGAATCATTTTTTACAACATGCACGTCACCTAATACCAGCATATGAAATTTCAAAGCTTCACGTTCTCTCGTCGTCTTTTTGGGAACTTATTTGTTAAAACATAGTCCAAATCACTTTGCAGACGTCGTCAGCCTTTTACAGACCCTACCCGACTATTTGGGGCCCATTGTGCATCTCAGTTTTAGCCTTTGTAAATACAGCTTCTTGAGGGAAACTGAATTGCCACCTCAACTTTTCCTCTTGTAAATTCAGCTTTGTAAAGAAAATAGAACCGTTCCCTGCTGCCCGGGGTAGAAAACCATCTCAACGTCCCCTTGAAATTCATAATTTATTCATAAATTATATGTCTCACATACATGTGTCATCTGCATGTCACCTAATGTCTATATGAAATTTCAAAGCTGATTTCATTTATATTAAATAGTTTTACTGAGACCTGGCTTGTATCCACCAGATCCTGAAGTGCTTGTAAGCAATAAACAGTCATTGAATCGACATCAGAGCGTCTGAGTGTCTTCGTTGGAGTCAACTGAAGCTACTGTCAGCCGTTAGTCCACCATCATCATCATCATCATCATCATCACAGAGACTATCAGCAATAGTAAAGAAACTTAACAGGGGCATTATAAACTGTGAGGTTAATATAGTCCCATGAGCAAAACCTGATCCCAGCGAGAAACATGAAGGCCTTCCTCAAGAAGAGGCAGAGGATGCAGAGCGACAACTGAGTCCAAAGATTTTTCATGTTATGCTGTTAGTGTTCTTAAGTTCGAGACTGATAACAGAGAACTGATGAATGTTATACAGGTTTACATAAAATCATACTGTAAAAATTACTGTGCATGCTGGCGATTACTTGTCAGCTAGGAAAGCTATGATGGCTTTTGCCCTGTAGGCTGACACTGGTTTGTTTTGTCAGCTGACAGTTACGTGGTCGCTGCTGCTGGCTGACAGATTAAAGGCAGATTACACTCCATTTAAACAGTTTTCCTGGCCTTTACTGTCTACTGAATGGAGCGGGCACAATCACAAGCTAGCGGGGAAAAAAAACAGCAAACAAGCCAGGAGTAACCACAGATTGTGAGGATTATCCATGTCTTCTTCAAAATTAACTTTTAATGAAAAGTTAGAGTTAATCGGCAAAGGAAGACCTTCACCAGAGCTAATCTGGTGCAGAAAACAAAGGCTTTCTTCAATTCCAATAATTTATTTTCAAGTAACTTTTGTTAATGTGATCATCAAATAGTAAGTTTTTAAAATCTAATAATGGCCACCGAGCCAGCTGATATTATTCTAGTCATTAATATGCATATGTTGCTAATGTTGGCTGTGTGCACACTGTGGTGTGTGTGTGTGTGTGATGTGTGTGTGATGTGTGATGTGTGTATGTGATGTGTGTGTGTGTGTGTGTGTGTGATGTGTAGGCTTATTAAATGTTGTTGGTTTGGGGGTTAGGGTGTTGGGTTGGAGGAGGGTGGTTGTCATGGACCTTTATTCTGCTGAAGTGCACACAGATTGTGTGATTATCTGTGAGACGGATTCACATTTTGCTTGAGAAATTAGCCGTTTGTTTTGGTGATGACACTCACTCCCTCTGTGCTGTTTGTTCATTACATCGGCTGGACTAAATTGGCGTTTAATTTTTGTTTCAGAGCTGGAATTGTCATAGGTAGGTTTTGCAGTACTATAGGAGAGGACGCAGTAAGTTGAACTGGTAGTTTGTTGTTTTTCCTGATGAGGGAAGGGGGGTCAGAGAGCCGAGGTTTAAGAGTCACAGTTCGCTATTAAATGTAATTGTTGGAAAAGGTCGGCCTTTAATTTTTATTTTATCCAATACTACCTACATTTATAATATAATATGTAATGAAATATGGTTATTTATGGTGGAGGGAGGGTCAATCATTTTGCCCCAGTTATTCAGGAAGGCTCAAGGAAAATATTATAACTCTGGGGAAAAGATTAAAAAAAAAACAAAAACAAAGTCACAGCCAGCCACCCCTCTCCCTCTGATAGATTACAGTCCTCTACCTGAATAAACAGCAAAGTGTGGTCTGCACTTCTTTACTGACGGGGTAGTTACAGTTCACATTTACCGACTGTGAAATAATTAAAGCTGCACGCAGCGTTGAACGGGCCCTCGCACCTTTACGCACGTCAGGTCGCGGGACGACTGCTGCTGGGGCTGCTTTGCTGCGATTTCATGGGAGGCGCTATTCAGCCAGTTTGATTGCACTTCTATGTGGCGTACATTTAAATGTACATTGTTACGAGTACTTGCTGGACAAAGACGTGTGACTTTAGTTTTTCACTATTATCTAACATTGCATGAAGGAGTTAAATATCATTTCCTGCTTCCACTATATAATACTAGAAAACACCCATTAAGTGAACATCATGTCGCTGTATATCAACTGTAGAGCACACCTTGAAAATTTCATGTGAATCAGATGATGTTTGTCATTTAAGGCTGAGTCGCTCACACCTGTGTCATCAAAACTGTGCAAGTTCACTTGAATATCAATTAGTAAATTGATGAGTTTGTGTGTAAATCTAATTAATTTCCTATATTTCATCGTCTATTTTTAGAAAAGTAAAAACTTTTAAGGCACATGAGCTGGTCAAAGTTTGAAATGTGTACTGTCACTGGGCTAACCCTAACCACCCTAACCCTAACCACCCTAACTCTAACCCTAACTCTAACCAGTGTGAGTATTTCACTCGCATTTGCCCCTAAAAACAGATACGTGTGAAGTGGAGAAATAATTAACTTGTACACTGTGCGACTACAAATTACAACCTTAACACTATATGAAATGCTGGAGGGATTTAAAGTTTAACCAACGGATACAGAGAGTGGTGACGCTGCTCAGGCTAGCGGAGCGAAAGCTGCAGAAGTGCGGCGGTGTCAACATGGCGCCGGATGGTGGTCGGCGTCTTGCTCTCACCCAATTCCGTGAAAAGCGCGTCTGGTGGCGGATAAGGAAAGACAAAGCCTTGCTCTGTCCGACGTTATCTGACCATCAGATGTGCAAAAAGATGTCGGTGCGTGTATGTGTGCGCGCACACGTGTGTGTGAGGAGGGAAAGCGATCGTGAGAGGAAGAGAAGCGGACATTTTGTCCACAGAGAGCGCGCGTACGGACGGCAGTCTGTGACGCACATTGTCTGGTTTCTGATCGATAAATCAGTTTACTGTCTCACTCACCGCGGAACAAACAGCAGTAAACCCGAGCGGGACAAACACTAAACAGTCTAGCGTGGTGAACACAACTAACAGGCAGCAAACTTTAAATACTCCTCAGAGTAAACAGAGAAAAATGGACTCGGCGGTCCGTCAACAACAACAACAACAACAACAATAGCAATAAAGCTAAAAAGCTAAATGCTAAACAACAGCAACGGATGCTGAAAAGAACACACAGCTAACACTGCCTCTAACCAGACTCATGCCTCTTACTTGGTCGCTTCAGAAAGCGAGCTGGGTGTGTGTGTAGTCCGTCTTAATGTCCAACTTTGTCCTGGGCTCAGATGCAGACGGTGGCCGACAGCAGAGGCGACTCGGTGAAGACGAGCAGGGCAGAGAAGTTCCACGTCACTTTGTTTCTTCCTTCTGGCGGGAATCTGAGCGCAGCAGCGGAAGGACGTGTGTTTCAGGGCGTGCTCCGTTTTTATTGGGGCGGTGATGTCATGGCTGCGTCATCAGGACGCTCCGCCAATGAGAGACTATATGTTGACTGCTCCCTGCTGAGGTGTGAAAATCGCAAAGCATCCTTGGAAATGGAGTTTGCACTGGTCTCCCATTGTCTGTAAGCAGCGTTTAGTCTCGGGGGAAACGAAAGAAAAAGCACCTCGTGGTCAGACCTCACAGGTTACATGTAGACCTTCTCTGTGTGACCTCGTGGTTTGAGGCCAAACAGCAACCAGCATATTAGGTGCATTACTGCCACCCTCCGCTTCGGACTACGAACCAATGATTAAATCCTACACATTAATCCTGCACTGTAAAAAATGGCTGTGAAATCCACAGTACTATACTGTGAATGATTTTATGAACAGTGAATGTTTTCACAGTATAGTACTGTGTATGAGGCCTAAAAACACAGTAATCAAGATGTTACTATAGAAATCACAGTAGAAAATCACAGTAACCTTTATGTTACTGTAGAAAATCACAGTAACTATTATGTTACTGTAGAAAGTCACAGTTATACTGTAGTATCAATATTACTGTGACTTTCTACAGTAATTTACTGTGTTTCTACAGTATATACAGTGTTTTTACAGTATAGTGTTGTGTAATAGGCTTAAAAACACGGTAATCATCACTGTAAAAATCACAGTAATAAAGCCACTATAGAGTATCACAGTAAACATTAAGCTACTGTAGAATAATATACTAATAGTCATACTACTGCAGAAACCATTATGTTACTGCATCAAAATAACCATTTTAATAAAATCACAGTAACAATTAATTACTGTAAGAAACCATGTTCAACATGGTTTTAGAAAGTCCTTCAAGTGCATAAAGGAAAAAAATCACATACAATACTGTATGTGATTTTACTGAATACTGTATATTCCCACTTAAGAGTCAATGTTCAAATAATGGTCTCAAGTAAGTCAGGTTAAAAAAATACTGAGGGGGTTGGAATTACTTGTAACCAGCAACAGCTCATGGATGAGAATGATTTTATGAACAGTCTGGCGTTGTTATATCTCCAGATGCAGGCAAAAATGCTGCTACCAGCTAGTGTCATTCAGACACTAATTGGAGAATTCCAGGAGGTGCACAGTAATAGCACAGTCCATCTCCTCTTTAAATTGCGTGAAGAGTTATCAAAATTAAATATATCTGAAAATTATATTAATGATGTCATTGATAATCTCGCCAACAACGACCTCTTAAAAAGGTGCAATGACGGGGTATTCAGAACTGATCAAACGCGAAAAACATTCTTCAAGAGTAACTTCAATTACATTGAGCCAACCCCAATTTACCTGGGGATTGATGGTGATGGAAAAGAGAGATTTTACCAGTATGTTTCCATCAAAGCTGCTTTGAAGGCATTACTTAGTCAGACATCAGTTCGAGAGCAGTGTCTCCAATCAAAATGTAACACACAAACAACTCCTGATGTGCTGGAAGACCTGAGAGATACTAAAATCCTCAAAAACAGTAAGTTGTTAAATGAATCACTGTCCTCAATATCCATAATCTTGTATCAAGATTCATTTGAGATTGCTAACCCTCTAGGATCTGGCAGAAAAAAGTTTTTAGCTGTGTATATGACACTAGCAGAGATTGCAACACACAACAGGTCTTCCATTGATCCAATGCAGCTAGTCTTGTTGTGCAGGGAGGAGGACTTAAAATTTTTTGGCCAAGAAAAGGTATTTTCTGCTGCAATTGGTGACTTGAAAGAAATGGAAGAAACTGGAATTAATGGTCCTGATGGGAATGTTGTGAGGGGTACTGTGATCGCTATAACTGGGGATAATCTAGGGTCACACTGCATTGGAGGTTTTACTGAAAACTTCAATAGAAGCAGATATTTTTGCAGGTATTGCCTCATAGACAGGGATACCTTCCAGCAAACACCCACAAAATCAGGTCCTGTTAGATCAGTAGAGACCTATAACAACTGTGTCATACAGGCACAGGAACAGCAGGAAATGACCAATGGGGTAAAGTTTGATTCAGTTTTCAATCAGCTGAAGTATTATCATGTTTGCCAGCCAGGCCTCCCTCCCTGTTTGGGTCATGACCTGTTTGAAGGGGTTGTTTCTGTTGATCTTGCTATGTACATAAAGCACTTGGTGACGGTTGAGAAACAGTTCACTTATCGCCAGCTAAACAGGATAATATCACACTTCCCATATAAAGGTTGTGATGCTAACAACAAACCATGCAAGGTAAGACTAGATGGGGAAAAGCTCGGAGGGCATGCTGCTCAACATTGGTGCTTATTGCATCTCCTTTCTTTAATGATTGGGGACAGGATCAAAACTCCTCTTGAAAACGATGTTTGGCAGTTATGTCTTAAGCTAAGGGAGGTTGTTGACCTGATATGTGCACCCAAGATCCATACCAACTAAGTAGCCTATCTTAAGATTCTTATTGAGGAATACCTCCAACTAAGAAACACTTTATTCCCAGGAAAACCACTGCAAGCCAAACGCCATTACCTTGTCCACTACCTTGAGCTCATCCTAGCAGATTAATATCCATTGCCTACATATAATCAGTTTGGTCTCAATTTGATTGCCATGCTTCATTCTGTGTGTTACAGGTAAAAGACTAAATAATGGGCTCCATTGAGAGTGTCATACAGACTGCGCTACCACAGCTGGATACAGAGAAACTGGAAATAGTGGTTGATGAGTTGGTGTCCAAGTTGATGAGGAAGACGTTAGACATCTGCTCACACACATTCAGTGCAGAAAAATTCTTCATTCCTTCAGAAGTGGTAAGAATTTCAGTATAGCTGCATTTTTAGCTATCTCTTTTATATGTAAATGTTCAATATGTTGATTATATCTTGATGATAATGATTCCATTAAGATTGCAAAATGTAGGCAAAATATTTTCTCACTATTAAGATAGATAGATAAATAGATACGTTATTGTCATTGTATTAATACACAACTAAATATAGTTTGACAGCAATCCTTAGTGTAGAACTCCTGTTGTATTAAGGTATTAACTATACTTTTTGTTGTGTGCTTATATTGATTTGTATGCAGTTCCGACAAGTCCTCAGTCAACCAGCTCCTCACCAGAGGCAGAAAGTATTTCTTCCATCAGAACTGCGTCTTGCTCCAGTCAAATAACCACTCCATATGAGAACAGCTTTTGGTTGGACAGATTCCAGGTGCCATGGGACAAAATGAGGCCCACTCTCAAAAGAGCCATTGATGCTGGTAAGAGGCCAGAGGCAGAAGATCGCCGACACATGGTGAAACTCACTGTCGACTCCATGAGAGAACACTCCTTGAGCCCGACACGTAAAGACTGCACAGTGGTAGCAAAAGCTGTAACCCAGAAGTATCCATGCAGCTTTTTAGATAAAACTGAAGAAGGTGAAATAATTGGATGTGGATACTTCAGTTTACTTAATCAGCTCAAGACTAGAATTGACTACGTCAACAGAGGCAACACACTCTACCGTCTGAGGAAGCCCAGATGCTCTCAGACAAGTGATGATCACCAGCCATCAGCTACCAAATGTGCCAGAATTGACAGTTATGGATGTATTAGTTGGCAGCCACTGGAGTATCCAGAGGGGGGAATCATCATCATCACTTGAAGAGGAATGAGATGGTGGATATATTCAGTCAAGAGCGGCTAAGGGCAACTGAGAGAGGGAGAGTAAAGGAGCTAATGACACATATACAAGGACATAAATGCAGACCCACCCCCCAGCATTCTGGACATAAGTGAGCAGTGGCCATTTCTCCTGTCTTGGAAGTTCTTACTCTCCCACTTCACCACCCTCACTGGTGTTGAATTTTACTCCAGACAGAGTGAAGACTTGGACAAAAAGGGGAAGAGACTCCTGGAGTTCTTCAGAGGTCAGCTGATGAAGTGGAGTAAGGAAGTTAGAGCTGTTCTGAAAGAGGCCTTGAAGGAGGACCGAGAGGGCACTGATGGTCTTGCAGCAATGCTGGTCATTATGACGCATTTCAAAGAGGCAGAGGAGGCCTGTAAACAAAATTACAGTAAATTACCAATTTTTTTACAGTAAGTTACTTGTCAATGGCTGCCAGTTAATTACTGTGAATTTCACAGTAAGTTTTTTACAGTTTGTCTGTCTAATAAACTAAAAAAAAACTGCTGTTCCACTCTCATGGCAGGTCCATTAAAGTTTTAATGCTGAGCTCCAGAACTCCAGTCTTCCTGAGTTCTTCCCTCATAAAGCCTACAGTCTTTCTTGATCATTAGTACAATATATGATTGCATGTGTAATAGTCTCCTCAGCCAAGTGGGAAAAAATATGTGCATATATCACCATCAGCAAATGGCAAAAATGACAGTCAAAAAGTGACCATGTTAAATAATCATGATCTCAATATTGAACAAAAATAATTGTGATTATGATTTTTGCCATATTCGAGCACCCCTAAAAACAACATAAATTTTGAATTACATACACACACACACGCACGCACACACACACACACACACGCACACACACACACACGCACACACGCATGCACACACACACACACACGCACGCACAAAGAGTTTAAATATGTATGTGATAAATTGTAAATATGTATGTAATGAATTGTTTTCTTTAAGAAACTGTTACTTGAACATTTTTCAGTGTGCTCCTAAAGTTATATGTGGGCTCCTAATTTTTTTCATTTAGGAGCACATGTACTCCTTGAAAAAAAAGTAAGGATTGAACACTGCTGTCAGATGTGTAGAAACACTAAGTAACTGGAGTGTGGAGCAGTCCAAGGGCTTCTGTCACAGGCATGTAGATGTTTTCAGACCTGGGCTGACAGGTCTGACTTCACCCATCGCCCCCCTCCCATTCTCTCTCTCTCCCTCTCAGCTGGAGAGAAGGATTTCAGAGAACTCTTCTTGTGAAATATCCTCATAAATCCCATGACTTTGGCCAAATCTTACATTAAAATCACATTTTCTTGTAAGAATTTTCGTCGCGATTCCATTGATACAGGTTTGAAAGTGGTCAGACTTATAGTTTAGACGTCAGACGCCCCAGTTTGGCACAAAGTCCATGCCCAGAGATTGCTTCCCCATGGTTTACATTGTAAGGTGTAATGTCGCACTCCAACTTTCAGGGCTTACTAAATCTAAACCGTTCGAGTTATTACAAAGTTTTTAATAACTTTTGTTCAGCACAGTGTGATAAGTCATGTATTAAAGTTTGAAGCCGATACCATTAACGCCCTAGGAGGAGATAGCGTTTATTGAAGGTCCAAAATTGGCACAAAGTCATACATTCATGGGTGAACTGCGGACTTCCTGTTGGATTTAGGTCAGGGGTGTCAGCATATGATTTGATTTGTCTTGATGAGATGAATAATTGACTTTTGGTTCGATCTCTCTACGACATTCCTACGGGCCGTGGCAGCCATTTTAGATACATAGGTGGCGCTCTCGAGCACATTTTGGCACTTTGGGGGTTAATTTTGACATTTTATCAAATATTTCACCAGACTTGATGTGCGTGCCAAATTTGGTGAGTTTTTGAGCATGTTTAGGGGGTCAAATTTAGGGTTGAAGTGGCGTATTAATAAAGAAAGAATAATAATAAGAAAGAAACAAACACACGAAATACAATAGGGCCCTAATTATTCCACCAGGCCGTTTATAAACATCTGGCTGCGATTAAAACGGCGTTTGCAAAACTCAGATTGAGACGAAATGTGATCCTTTTGGCTTTCGATGTACCGGTGGGATCGACAGGTAATACATCCATGGCGCCGACAGGTGGCGATAGTTCACATGTAAGCTGCTTCTCAACCAGAAGAAGAAGAAGACGGAGCTACAACAACAGACTCAGTCCGCCATTTCGCCCTTTTCAGCTGCTTTCAGCCCGGATTTCTCATTATTTCGTCTTTAAATTAACTAGAAATCCGTTTAACCCACGACGTCACTTTCGCGAAAGGCAGGACTCCGCAGCGGCTGTGATGGCGGCCGACCGGCGCGAGGACAAAGGTGAGGCCCACGCGGGCTGCTTTTTTTTTAGCATGTTCGCTGTCTTTGTTCAGCTGCGGATCAATAATCAGCGGTTTATCGATGTGTTATCACTGTCTGTCAGTGACTGGCGACCAGTTCACATGTTACTGTGCTGTATGTTGTTAATCATGGCGTCTGTTAGCATCTGCGGCTAACTGTTAGCATCTGCGGGTCAAGATAAATCTGCTGTTTCTGCGGCCTCGTTCTCACATTATATATTTAATCAGATATATCCAGATACTGTTTGTTTTAATCGATGTTCTCTCGTGATCCAATCGGAATGTGGTTGATTAATGAATACGTCATAATCATGAAAAGAGGGTATTCATCATATTTGTTGTAGATATCTGATATTCTGTAACCAAACCTATTTAAACACTTCAGTTCCTCTTTTGTTGTTCTGTTAATATCATGATATGATTTTACTTAAATTTCATGAAATGTATGCTACTGTATCATTAACAAAACGGTATGTTTCTTCAGTCTGTATATGAGGATTTACTTTGAGATTTGACTCAACAGATATTTGGTTCAGATCCTACAGCTGAAACCATTTATCTATCAATCAAAAGTCACTTATCAATACAAACCTCCACACATTCTCTGGGGACAGTATCTAACCCTAACCCCAGATTCTTTAAAGACTAAATAGAATATATATAACGAATTAGAGATTAGCCTCTACAGTCTGTACAGCAATACAACATCCTGTCTTCAGACACTCGACTTCAATAAGGAAAAACTCCCTAAAAACCATTTAATGGGGGAAAAGTTAGAAAGCTCAGGAAGAGCAACAGAGGAGGAACATCTGCAGGATGGACAGATGTTCAATAGATGTGTGAACAGAACAAGAAAGACAAATTACAGAATACAGCACAGAACAGGATAACAACATTATGATGGACTTATAATATATATGAAGAATGTGATGAGGAGGATGAAGAGCAGCTTCCAGGTGCCACCAGAACAGAATAGGACCTGAGTCATGTGACCTGCGTCACCATGGAGACCTGGCAGGACTCCTGCAGGATGGTGAACCAGAATGATAGCAGCTTCTTTTTCTTTATTTTTAGTGCTGTTTCAACCACAAACAGACTCCAGATATTTCTCCTCCGAGAGAAACACGTGTTCACTACACGCATACAGCTGATCACACTGCTGCAATCACTGAACTGGCAACAAAAGCACGCAGTTATTAATTAAACACAGATGAACATGTTACTCATTAATGAAAGATCATACATATATATAGTACAGTGTGTATAGTATAGTATAGTACAGGTGCACACCAAAAGCACCTGCTACTTATTTCAGTAGTACAATAAAATGTCTTTGTCTCATAACGCTCTAACCAGTAGTCTGAAAACCTGGCAGTTTAAATTATTTGTGAAAAGATATTCAACACTGTGTGCGACATATCCAGTCAAAAAAATAAAAGGGTCTAGTTTCTCCTTGGTAGATTTGGCCAAAGTGCTTCTCAGTTCCTTCCTGTCACAACACTGCCCTAACCCTTTCTATTGGATGTCAGATGACTTTGATTTAATTTGAATTACATTATTAGATATTATGGCTATAACTTTAATACCTGCCTTAGACGTTACCACTTTATTACCGTAACACCTGGAAGAGATGGGGACAAAAAGTCTCTCCCTATTCTGTCGCCAGTGCATTCAGTGACACCTGGATGACATTACTGTAAGATTCAGACATTAATTTAACATGTTTCAGACATAACTGAGCCACATCAATAGCTGTAGCCTATTTCGTTGGACATTTCACTAGATTATGTTATAGATGAGAAATACAAGAAAAGTACAGAAGTAAAATACGTGGAAGTTGGTTTGTGATGTTGGAGAGCTGTGTGTGCACATCTCTGCTAATTAAAGCGGTGCAATTTGAGGCTATTGTGCTCTCTGTAGTTTTCATTAAAATACCACTTTTGAGAAGCAGAAATATGCAGTTCAGCTCAAACCGTTCAGGGCTGCAGCAGCAGCGGCGGCAGCGGCGGCTGCAGCAGCAGCGGCGGCGGCGGCAGCAGCAGCGGCGGCAGCAGCAGCAGCAGCGGCAGCAGCAGCGGCGGCGGCAGCAGCAGCAGCAGCGGCAGCAGCAGCAGCGGCAGCAGCAGCGGCGGCGGCAGCAGCGGTGGCAGCAGCAGCAGCAGCGGCAGCAGCAGCGGCAGCAGCAGCGGCAGCAGCAGCAGCAGCGGTGGCGGCAGCAGCAGCGGCAGCAGCAGCGGCAGCAGCAGCAGCAGCGGCAGCAGCAGCAGCGGCGGCAGCAGCAGCAGCAGCAGCAGCAGCAGCAGCAGCAGCAGCAGCAGTACTCGGGACCTGCAGGACGGACATAAAGGCTCCGAGCTCACCGCCGCTTTTCACTGTTGCTGTTGACATGAACACCAACGAGAAGCACAGAAAACCTCCTGCGACTTTTCACCACGAGTGCTGTAATTTAGGGGCATTTGAGGGGATACAGTGATTTGCAACAAAAAGAATCGGGGGGGGGGCAGAGGCCCCTTGGTCACATTACATAAATGGAAAAAAAGGAAGACTTGTTGATTTCTTGAATGTGTTTATCAAAGCAGCTGCTGG
Source organism: Thunnus thynnus (assembly GCF_963924715.1). Classification (NCBI taxonomy): domain Eukaryota; kingdom Metazoa; phylum Chordata; class Actinopteri; order Scombriformes; family Scombridae; genus Thunnus; species Thunnus thynnus. The sequence goes on from NC_089535.1 coordinate 12,738, forward strand.
ATCAAACTCAACACCAAGATTCTGGGCTGCCACACTTTTTACTTACTGGTTACTGGTTACTGGTTACTGGTTACTGGTGCTGAAGTCAAAACAAGTCAAGTTTAATCTGAATCTGACTTAATTGATTAGTCTCGCATACGAGTTTTAAATAAAACTGATTGTGTTGTTTCAGACGGAGAGCTGAACGTTCTGGAAGATATTCTGACTGAAGCTCCGGATCAGGACGACGAGCTTTACAATCCTGAGACGGAGCGACACGTCAGCGACAAGAAAGGTATCTGTACTACTGATAATACTACTGATACTGCTTAAAATACTACTACTGATTCTACCTGTTAGAATACTACTGATAATACTACTGATACTGCTTAAAATACTACTACTGATTCTACCTGTTAGAATACTACTGATAATACTACTGATACTGCTTAAAATACTACTACTGATTCTACCTGTTAGAATACTACTGATAATACTACTGATACTGCTTAAAATACTACTACTGATTCTACCTGTTAGAATACTACTGATAATACTACTGATACTGCTTAAAATACTACTACTGATTCTACCTGTTAGAATACTACTGATAATACTACTGATACTGCTTAAAATACTACTACTGATTCTACCTGTTAGAATACTACTGATAATACTACTGATACTGCTTAAAATACTACTACTGATTCTACCTGTTAGAATACTACTGATAATACTACTGATACTGCTTAAAATACTACTACTGATTCTACCTGTTAGAATACTACTGATAATACTACTGATACTGCTTAAAATACTACTACTGATTCTACCTGTTAGAATACTACTGATAATACTACTGATACTGCTTAAAATACTACTACTGATTCTGCCTGTTAGAATAGTACTAATAATACTACTGATACTGCTTAAAATACTACTACTGATTCTACCTGTTAGAATAGTACTGATAATACTGCTGATACTGCTTAAAATACTACTACTGATTCTACCTGTTAGAATACTACTGATAATACTACTGATACTGCTTAAAATACTACTATTGATTCTACCTGTTAGAATAGTACTGATAATACTACTGATACTGCTTAAAATACTACTACTGATTCTACCTGTTAGAATACTACTGATAATACTACTGATACTGCTTAAAATACTACTACTGATTCTACCTGTTAGAATACTACTGATAATACTGCTGATACTGTTTTAAATATGTTTAAATACTTGCGGCTGTATTCGTGTCAGATCTGAACCTTTGTGTTTCTGTCAGGAACAAAGAGGAAGAGCGAGCGTTCTGACAGCCAGGATCTGAAGAGGCTCCGCCCTTCCTCCAGCCACACCCCCTCCAGGTCATCGTCCACCAATAAGAGAGGTCCTGGTGCACCTCTGCCCTCCTCCTCCTCTTCAAAGAAGGTGGCATCCAGCCCCCGTGGCCGCCACGCTGCCACCGGCTACCGACATGAATACTACGAGGAGCGAAAGGGCCGGCGAGTGGCCCGAGAGGCGACCAGGAGTCGTGGAGGAGAGGACGCACGGAGGCGAGAGTCCCAGAGAGGCCTGGAGGGTCTGAGCCAGGTAGTGATATTACTTCTTACTACTTACAGTACACGTATGGTCATAGAAGTACCACTCTGACCTCTTACAGGACACCACTTCATACCAGCTGATCAGGGTTACGTTTGACAGTCAGTCGTCTTCCTTTGTTTGTCTACAGAAGCTGCGGCGTGACGAGCGGCGGGCAAGCCCCTCCCCCCACGAGGATGACAACCAATCAGAGGAGGAGGCGGCAGCAGAGTATGGCTCAGAGCAGGGGTCAGGAAGCTCCTCCCCTGCTCCCTCTCATGTAGAGGAAGAAGAAGATCAGGAGGAAGAGGAGGAGGAGGAAGAAGAGGAGGGCATGGAGGAGGAGGAGGAGGAAGAGGAGGAGGAGGAGGGAGAGAAGGAAGATGAGGAGGAAGAGGAGGAAGAGGAAGAGTACGAACGTCGTGGCGGTGAAGGGAACGACTATGATACTCGCAGCGAGGCCGGCGACTCACGCTCTGCCTCCTCCGTCAGTTTCTCTGACGACGGCGAGTCAGCTCGCTCAGGCTCCGCCTCTGAGGCCTCAGGTAACCATGACAACAACAACTACAAGTCTGCTGTAGTGTAACAAATGCATAACTGCGATCTCTCTCGAGCCCTAACCCTTATCTCAGGACGCTTTCCACATAGAGCAGGTCTAGAACCTGAACCCGAACCCGAACCCTTATCTCAGGACTCTTTCACATAGAGCAGGTCTAGAACCTGAACCTGAACCCGAACCTGAACCCTTATCTCAGGACTCTTTCACATAGAGCAGGTCTAGAACCTGAACCCGAACCCGAACCCTTATCTCAGGACGCTTTCAACATAGAGCAGGTCTAGAACCTGAACCCGAACCCGAACCCTTATCTCAGGACGCTTTCCACATAGAGCAGGTCTAGAACCTGAACCCTTATCTCAGGACGCTTTCAACATAGAGCAGGTCTAGAACCTGAACCCGAACCCGAACCCTTATCTCAGGACGCTTTCAACATAGAGCAGGTCTAGAACCTGAACCCGAACCCTAACCCTTATCTCAGGACGCTTTCCACATAGAGCAGGTCTAGAACCTGAACCGGAACTCTGTAATCTACAGAGACCCAACATTCCTCCATGAGCAGCACCAAGGACTCTAGGTGGACGCCATCTGGCTTGACCGGTTGGGTTGAAAGAGAAAGGAGGGGGGAGAAACAGAGAAGCAGAATGATAATAATAATAATAATAATAATGATAATGATGATAATAATAATAATAATAATAATAATAATAATAATAATAATAATAACAATAATAACAACAATAATAATAATAATGATAATAATGATAATAATAATAATGATAATGATAATAATAATGATAATAATAATGATAATAATAATGATAATAATGATAATAATAATAATAATAATGATAATAATGATAATGATAATAATGATAATAATAATAATAATAATAATATTAATGATAGCAGGTCCTGGCACTGAATACTGGTAATACCTCTGTACTTTTACTTAAGTGGGATTTTAAATGCCATATTTTTACTTGTAATGAAGTATCAATACTTTTACTGATGTAAAGGATCTGAGTGCTTATTCCGCTACTGTTTAAATGTTATATTAACATGTGATAGCAGGAAACCTGTCACTCAAAACTAGGCTACTTGATTACTAATGATTACTATAGCTGAATATGTACAGTCTGACGTCTCCGTGTGTGATTAACGAACTTTATGGCTTATTGCTGTCTTACCTCCAAACAGCTCTGCTCGCTCCCCAGAGCTGCTCCAGTCTGCAGCATGCACAGCCTTCAGTGTTGATAGGCTATTACTCCTGATGGGTAGCCAATCAGATAGTGCTGTGGGCGGGACATTGCTTGAGACCACAGAGTGGTGACTACAGACAGAGAGCGGCTGCTGCATCAGAGCCAAAGTAGAGCATATCTGCGATTGGATAATCGCATTGGTAATCGACCTGGCTGATAATCGGTCGATCCCTAGCATTTTTTAGGAGCTTGGAATGAAACGAAATTCGCACATATGGCAAAACTGGTGTTTGATAAGAGTCGCAGCCTGAACACATCTACATGTTAATATTGAGTCATAGTCGTAGCGCCACCTACTGACAACAGGAAGTAGGCCTTATGTGACAGACGTCATCAGATTTACATGAAATTTACATGGTGTGATCGACACATGATATAAAGCAACATGATGTATAATTAGTGGGTGTTCTCTAGCGCCACACAGTGAACACAGGAAGTGATAGTTATCTCCTACATGCAATGTCCAGTATTCATGGAAATGTATATCCATGTCAGTTGCCCTGTGGTAAATGTATTGCTGTGTCGTGTTGCTCTGCAATAAAAGCCTTTCAACTGCGGCGGGCCCCAACATGCACAAAGGTGCGAGGGCCTGATGATCACTGCTTGCAGCTTTAATATAATTCTGTTCTTTTATTTTGAAAGGTTCAGAGAAGAAACGGGAGAAGCTGTCCTCGTCAGTCCGAGCTGTTCGCAAAGGCATGGAGAGTAAGTTTTTCTTATTGTTATTGTTGATATTCAGAAGTTGAAAGTCGTCTAAATGTTATGATGGAACTCAGAGAAACATTAATTTTACTGTAAAGCAATCAGAATACACTTGATAAGTAATCAGATTAGTATCCAATAAAGTAATCAGATTACAGCTTCTCCCTGTGTTGTTTCAGATCCAACCAGTAAGCTGCGTTACATCCTACGAGATGCCCGCTTCTTCCTCATCAAGAGCAACAACCACGAGAATGTCTCCCTTGCTAAAGCTAAGGTACGCTAATGCTAACATGTTGTTTGTAGTCTCAATTGTTTAAATGTTTCTTCAAAAAAGGAACCTTGTCAGACTGTTCATTTTAAATAAAAATGTCATGATATTTTTATAATATCCAGGGTGTATGGTCGACGCTGCCGGTGAATGAGAAGAAGCTTAATGCAGCTTTCCGTTCAGCTCGGAGTGTCGTACTCGTCTTCTCTGTGAGGGAGAGCGGCAAATTCCAAGGTTAAAAAAGAGAAATGATCCTTTACTTCATTGACAACATCATGAAATGATATATTTTTCTGCTGTAGTCCGTCTTGTTCTTCAGTGGTTCTTGACATATTTTGAGGTTTTGGATTCACTGACTTTCTTTGTCTTGTTATCTTTAGGTTTTGCTCGTTTGGCATCAGAGTCTCATCACGGCGGCTCTCCGATCCACTGGGTTCTTCCTGCTGGCATGAACGCAAAGATGCTGGGTGGAGTCTTTAAGATCGACTGGCTCTGCAGGTAAACGACAAAATGTGTACACATCTACACACCTTGCTGGAAACACTCCTCCCAGTAGAGACTCCACGTGGCGGTGACCCCCACAGTTGTGTTTCATTGGGGTACTGTGGGGTCCCCACCAGGCCTGGCTCCAGGAGGGGTCCTGGTTTCCATGTTCTGGGGGGAGGTTGCTGTGTTCTTATTGGCCGATCTATCAGGAATGTTGAATGGCTCCTCGTCGGGCCGCTCGCCTCAGACCCAAACAGATTTAGTTTTCTCATAATGTGGGAAATGTTTTGATTAGTAATTTAAGATGTTCTCTTATTTTTTTATTGTTTGTGACTTTTTTCATTCCTGCTTGCGTCTTCACAAATATTTAATTTTTATTGTTTACAGGCGGGAGCTTCCTTTCACGAAGACGGCTCACCTGTCCAACCCCTGGAACGAACACAAGCCCGTTAAGATCGGACGAGACGGACAGGTCGGTTTTATTTCTTCTGCTTCTGTTTTCATCTTTGTTTCTGCGTGACATGAAATGTTAATTTTTTTTTTGAAACTCGGTAAATCTCTTTTAGGAGATCCAGCCGGACGTCGGCGCTCAGCTCTGTGCCCTGTTCCCATTGGACGAGAGTGTGGATGTTCACCAGGTGGCTCGCCGTGTTCGTCACAAGCGCCGGACGCCGTCGGAGCCGCGGCCTCGAGGCCGACCGCCACAGCGTGAACCGGGAAGGTTAGCCAATCACCAAGCTCCTCCTCCCGCTTCCTGTTCTTCTTCTCCTGCTGCAACCACGGCGCCACCTGCTGTTGGACGACGGAGACGGCCGCTGCCTTTAGCCGGTGGCTAGCATTGCTGGTTCTCTGGTGGTTGTTGTTGTTTTTCCAGTCTGGAGTTTTCCACCAGAGTGACGCCTTGCTCTGCGTCTGACGTCTTCGGTTGAAGTCTTGAGTGAGGCAGGAAATTAAAACCCTTGACGAGGCGGTGCTCATTTCACGTCACGAAGTCTAAGATTCATTATAAATAAAATTCTAATTTTTTAAATTAAGTTTACGTTAAACAAGGTGCACATTAAACATGTTTTATTAGGTAGATTTTTCTCATTTTATTTTGATTTATTATTTTAATATATTTTTGTTTTGAACTTCTAGCTGCTCGCAGAGATATTTTTTTTTTAAATTTCTAAATTTTGTTGTTGCTAAATTTCTCCTTTGAAGCTCTTTTTTTCTTTGCAGGAGTTTCGTACATCGGAAGTTAAAAAAATCAAAATGTTTGGCTTTTAGCAGGACTGTGGCTGACCCTTTCAGAATAAAAGCAGAAAGGACGAGCGTCACTGGCTGGACTGATGGAGGAGGGGGGGTGAGGGAGGGGCGAGTGAGGTAGAACTAAACCAGAGAGAGAGAGAAAGTGAGGGACTGTCTGAGCTTCCAGCGGACTGTTTCTGGTTTTTGAGAAGGTGGTGCAGGTTGGTCGAGCAGGGGGCGTGGCCTCTGGACTGTATCCAATGAGAGGGTGTGATGTGTCTGAGGGGGCTGGGCTTCTTCACTTTTTCAATTAAGGTAAAATTACAGAAATGCATAAAGGAAAAGATGGACTCTATTTAAAACACAAAATCCTCTTGGACTGATAATATGATGACTCCCCCCACCTCCATGAAAGAACAGTTATGTAACTCCCCCTCCTCCATCCAGTACCCAGTACAGACACACACACACACTGAATCAGGACTGAGCTCGTTGTTGACAACAAACTGTTTATCTGTTTGTGTGTGTGTGTTTCGCTCTTTTATGAACTGAAAATAGAAGTATGAGTGTGGAGGAGAGGAGGGGGGGACAGAAAGAGAATCCAATGGACGGAGCGGGGCTGGTCTAAGAGGGGGCGGGGCTTTGTGTATTACTTGACAGGACTGCACCATCATCATCATCATCATCACCCCCTCCACCCTTTCAAAATAAGAGGGTTTATTTAAAAAGCCTTTAACATGGACTTTGGTGTGGAGAAAAACTGTTTTTATAATCAAAAGTGTTGTTGACAAACAAACAGCCCCTCCCACATATACAACAGAAGCGGTATGTTGTCCCTTTCGGAGGCTTCTTCTTTCTTTGTTTTTATTGTTGTTGTGTGTGTGAAGCAAATTTGGACAAAATGGTGTTTTTGATTTTGGCCTTTGAACCTTGAAACTGTAAACTAATGTTAGAACACTTAGTGAAAAGATCAACCAGAAACACAAACACTGGGTAGACTGCAGGACCAGTAGGATACACTGGGTAAACTGCAGAACCAGTAAGATACACTGGGTAGACTGTGGAACCGGTAGGATACACTGGGTAAACTGCAGAACCAGTAAGATACACTGGGTAGACTGTGGAACCGGTAGGATACACTGGGTAGACTGTAGAACCGGTAGGATACACTGGGTAAACTGCAGAACCAGTAAGATACACTGGGTAGACTGTAGAACCAGTAGGATACACTGGGTAGACTGTAGAACCAGTAGGATACACTGGGTAGACTGTAGAGCCAGTAGGATACACTGGGTAGACAGTAGAATCAGTAGGATACACTGAGTAAACTACAGGACCGGTAGGATACGCTGGGTAGACTGTAGAGCCAGTAGGATACACTGGGTAGACTGTAGAGCCAGTAGGATACACTGGGTAGACTGTAGAACCAGTAGGATGCACTGAGTAAACTACAGGACCGGTAGGATTCACTGGGTAGACTGTAGAACCGGTAGGATACACTGGATAGACTGTAGAACCAGTAGGATACACTGGATAGACTGTAGAACCAGTAGGATACACTGGATAGACTGTAGAGCCAGTAGGATACACTGGATAGACTGTAGAACCAGTAGGATACACTGGGGAAAATACAGGACGGGTAGGATACACTGGGTAGACTGTAGAACCCATCAGGATACACTGGGTAGACTACAGGACCGGTAGGATTCACTGGGTAGACCGTAGGACCGGTAGGATTCACTGGGTAGACCACAGGACCGGTAGGATTCACTGGGTAGACCACAGGACCGGTAGGATTCACTGGGTAGATCGTAGGACTGGTAGGATTCACTGGGTAGACTACAGGACCGGTAAGATTTACTTGGTAGACTACAGGACCGGTAGGATTCACTGGATAGACCACAGGACTGGTAGGATTCACTGGGTAGACTACAGTACCGGTAGGATTCACTGGGTAGACCACAGGACCGGTAGGATTCACTGGACAGACTACAGTACCGGTAGGATTCACTGGGTAGACCACAGGACCGGTAGGATTCACTGGGTAGACCACAGGACCGGTAGGATTCACTGGGTAGATCGTAGGACCGGTAAGATTCACTGGGTAGACCACAGGACCGGTAGGTCTCACTGGGTAGACTACAGGACTGGTAAGATTTACTTGGTAGACTACAGGACCGGTAGGATTCACTGGATAGACCACAGGACTGGTAGGATTCACTGGGTAGACCACAGGACCGGTAGGATTCACTGGGTAGACCACAGGACCGGTAGGATTCACTGGGTAGACCACAGTACCGGTAGGATTCACTGGGTAGACCACAGTACCGGTAGGATTCAGTGGGTAGACTACAGTACCGGTAGGATTCACTGGGTAGACCACAGGACCGGTAGGATTCACTGGGTAGACCACAGGACCGGTAGGATTCACTGGTTAGACCACAGGACCAGTGGGATTCACTGGGTAGACTACAGGACCGGTAGGATTCAGTGGGTAGACCACAGTACCGGTAGGATTCACTGGGTAGACCACAGGACCGGTAGGATTCACTGGGTAGACCACAGGACCAGTGGGATTCACTGGGTAGACCACAGGACCGGTAGGATTCACTGGGTAGACTACAGGACCTCTAGTAGACCACACGTCTCACCTGGTTGACTCCTTCATGAACCGTCACTTACAGAATTTCAGATTTAAAGAGTAAAAGCATTTTTTACACATTTAAAACTTTTTGTTTACGTTCTGAAACTTTTTTTACCTGCCGTCTTAAATTTCACCTGACTTTTGAGGGGTGTGTGTGTGTGTGTGTATGTTAACGCTTGTGTGTGCGTGCGTGTGTGTCAGTTTGTGTGTGTATTCATGTGTGTGTATTTGCGTGTCGACTTGTCTGCGTAGGCGTCGTCCCGAAGAGTACGACCTCCACGGCAGGAAGCGACCACGAGCAGACTGTCCACCTGACTTCAACCAGCGAGCAGGTCGTTAATCTGAAAACTAAAACTACGGTTTATTGAAATATTTGAAGTCTGTGTTTCTGTTGAGCAACAGACTTATTCTTTAAAATGTTTAAGAGCCTTTCAGTTAAAATCTTAATTTTGAGTTTTGAGGTTTAAAAATTAATAAAGTTTATTTATTTTCTGAAATCTGGATATTTCCCATATTTAGTTTGAATGTATTATTTTGTTGCTTTTTCAGTGATTTATGATCTTTGTTTTTAAACTATTTATTTTGTTGAAATGTTTTTTCAATGTAGTTGAAAAACTAAACTTTTCTTGCTGAGATTTTGTGTTTTTGGTTTTTAAGAGTGTAAACTAACTGCTAACTGTTGATCATATTCATTTTTCCTTTGGATGTTTGCTGACAGGAAAACACATTTAACTGAATGATGTATTTTATTTTCAGGGTTCATCCAGGACCTTCGTAACCAGCCGGTGGACAGGTGAGACAGCAGAGCTCCAGCATCATTACATCACCAGTAAAACATGCAGTTGGAGGTTTTCTGAAAATAATGTGAAAGACGTGAGAATAAGATTATGAAACTTTTTACTTAAAGTCATTTCATTTCAGCTTTTATTTTGTTTTCAGGCGATTCTCCAGCGTGAGACGAGACGTTTTCCTCAACGGGGTGAGTTTCAGGCATGTTAGCATGTTAGCACGTTAGCTTAGTTTCCTGTCCTTTAAAAGCTGTGAGCTGACAGATGTGTCAGGTGTTGATGTGTGATTCTGCTTCCTCTCAGTCTTATAACGACTACATGAGGGATTATCATCACAGCGTCGGCCCTCCGGCTCCCTGGCAGACTCTGGTATGACTGTTTTATTGATAATGTTAAATGATTTATCGGGTTATTAATGTTCTCACACTATTGATCTTGTTGCTGTGTGATGATGTAATGTACGTGTCATCAGGCGGCGTACCCCGGCGTGGAGCAGCCTCCCCCCCACCACCCCCCCTATTACCATCACAGCCACCCCCCTCCCCCCCCTCATCAGGCCTACCACCACCACCACCACCCCCCCCTGCCGCCACACGAGGCTCCGCCCCCTCGCTTTAGAGACAAACAGAGAGCGGCGCCACCACACCGCGCCTTCGCCTCTAGTCCAGTGAGTCATCAGGTTTTACTTTCTACTGTGACTTTAACAAACCATCAACCCATCAGGACGCCACATATGTAGTTTATTCAGTCTGACTCTTCTTACAGTGTAAACGTGATGACAGTACACAATCATCTTTATATCACGATGTTTAGAGACATAATTAATCAGGCAATGAATGTTTTATTTGTGTCCTCCTCACGCAGCATGACTACGACATGCGTGTGGACGACTTCCTGAGGCGGACGCAGGCAGTCGTGAGCAGCCGGCGTGAGCGTGAGCGGCAGCGGGAGCGTGAGCGTGGCGGACCACGCCGTGAGAGAGAGCGAGAGAGAGCAAGAGACCGAGACCGAGACAGAGAGAGGGACAAGGAGAGGGGGCGGTACCGCCGGTGATGTGGTGATGTCATATCCTGCCAGGCAGATGACAGCTGCGGCTGTAGTGGCTTTTATTTTGGCAGTGAGGGATGGTTTTGGCTGGTTTCCCGTTTTCCGTTGAAAATTATGAATAAAACGAGCTACATAATGACATCATCAGCCGCATCATCAGTTTCAATGTGAATAAAACAAAACAAGTGACATCACAACGCAGGAACACGCCTGTCACACGGCTCCATCATACATGTCACTTCACATGTTTAAACAACATTTTTTATAGTGTAATTCACCACAAACCTATGGACTTTTATTTTTACTTTATTTCCCATAATTCCCTGTTCTTTTCCCAGAATCCTCTCTGCAGAGCTTCAGTTTGAACAACAGGAAACATGTTTGTCAGTATTTTAGTTGAGTGGTTCCCAATATGGGGGTGGAGACCCTCTGAGGGGTCGCAGGATGATAAACAGAAAAAAACTTTAATGTTTTTTAAAAGAATATTTCTTCAATCATCTTTTTTTTTTTTTTTACTGTGAAATGTTGGACAGTTTTTCCTCTTCACTTCCTCCTCATGTTTATTTTCTTCTTTTTTAACATTATTTTAGTTTATTTTCAAAAATGTTAAACTGTTAAATCTCGTCCTGCGTCCATTTGTTCATTTATTTATTTTTGTTTACAGATTTAGTTTGTATTCACTTCCTGAACAGCGACTGTACTGTAAAAAAAAAATATTGAAATAAATTTAACCACAAACTGTGTGAACATAAAGATCCGCCTCCTGCTGCTGATGACAGAAATCTGCCTCCTGATTGGTTTTTGAAGTCAAATTTTGGGGGTTTTTTCCCCTCACTCTGGTCAGTTGTTACCATGGTGACCAGACTGTCCGATCACTTTTATTGATCAGCAGCAGGTTAAACTGTTTTATGTTCAGTTTTGTGTCCTGTTTCTGAGAGTCTGGAGGAAGTGAACAGAGGGGGCGGAGCTTGTGTCTTTTTTGTACAAAATAAAAGCCTGAAACCTGACAGACTTTGTGTTTTTCTTTGTGCAGATTGTAACCAATCAGCTGTGTTCTTTTTTTCATTTTGACACATTTTTACTTGGGGTGTCAAAATGACATGAGCCCCTTTTGTTTTCAGTTACTGTTATATGAATGTTCAGAGGATGGCGATCTTGTCAGAAAACTACCCATAATCCATAGCTACAGGGATGTGATGATGACAAATATCACAGTTATTTTCATATTTATGTCTAAGTGAGATGTTTAATGTAAACTACTGTAACTGGATTACTGCGGAAGGTAATCAGATTACTGCTGAAGGTAATCAGATTACTGTTGAAGGTAACTGGATTACTGCTTAATGTAATCAGATTTCTGCTGAAGGTAACTGGATTACTGCTTAATGTAATCAGATTACTGTTGAAGGTAATTGGATTACTGTTTAAGGTAATCAGATTACTGCTGAAGGTAACTGGATTACTGCTTAATGTAATCAGATTTCTGCTGAAGGTAATTGGGCTACTGCTTAATGTAATCAGATTTCTGCTGAAGGTAATTGGGCTACTGCTGAAGGTAATCGGATTACTGCTGAAGGTAACTGGATTACTGCTTAATGTAATCAGATTACTGTTGAAGGTAATCGGATTACTGTTGAAGGTAACTGGATTACTGCTTAATGTAATCAGATTTCTGCTGAAGGTAATTGGGCTACTGCTGAAGGTAATCGGATTATTGCTGAAGGTAATCGGATTACTGCTGAAGGTAACTGGATTACTGCTTAATGTAATCAGATTACTGCTGAAGGTAATCAGATTACTGTTGAAGGTAACTGGATTACTGCTTAATGTAATCAGAATACTGCTGAAGGTAATCAGATTACTGTTGAAGGTAACTGGATTACTGCTTAATGTAATCAGATTTCTGCTGAAGGTAATTGGATTACTGCTTAATGTAATCAGATTTCAGACATGTTATGAACATAAATTACAAGTTTGCAACATTTTGATTCATTGATTGTTGATTTGTACAGTCGATGATCTGATAAATGTTCAGTCTCTCTTCTCTGCTGTGGCAACTGCAGCTCTGCAGGCAGCAGCGGAAGCCCCACCAGCAGAGGGCGGTGGCAGTTGTCATGGCGACCAGCATGGCGGCGCTAATGTCCACCATGGATGTATAAAGAGAACTGGATACAGGAACATCGCCGGGTTTTGAAGCAAATTTGACAAAGCGATCAAACCGTGTAATTATGTCACATGATGTTATTGGACTTTTTCCCGCAGACTTACTTTGTGAAAGAGACGTCTGTAAATAAGCGAATAATTTTTTTTGAGCATCACAACCTGTAAAATAACTGGTTTCACTATGAGAATTTGATCCATTTGGTCCGATCACATTTCAAAAATAGAAGAGCCTTACGATTTAATCTTTTTATCCCCATTCAAGTTAGTGAGACGGCTAAACTGGAAGTTAGCCATCTCAGCTGGTAGAAGTTTCTAGTGAGCATGCTCCATGGGCACATGCAGCCATCCATGATGTCCATACTGCGGTACTGGAACCAGTTCAGGTCATGTGATGCCAGCTGCAGGTGGCGTGCCCAGTCTTGTCGCGTCACAAACTTGACCCAGAAGACTGCGGTGCTCAGTGGTGTCACCAGCTGGTCACAGTGCAGCAGCTGGAAGACAGGAAATAATCCAGTTCAGAAAACTTTATCCAACAAGCTTGAATGTTCAATCAAGTTCAGTCAAAGTTTTCTGATTCTGCAGGAAGTCAGGGCTCTTTGTGTGAAAGGAAAAAAACATGAAATACTTTTTAAACGTTACAAAAACATAAAAACAAACAAAACAGGAAATAGTAAATTAATTAAAATATAAAATTAAAATTAAAAATGACGAAACTAAATTTCTTATGACATCATCACATGTGACATCAAACTCACCACAACTGGTTGATGACAACCTGCAGCATCTTCATCAGCTCGTCAGACATTTGATGGTTGAAGTCGAGAACGACGGCGGCTCAGACGGACGAGATTATCCAGAGGGTTAGGGGTTAGGGTGATAGGTGGCCTCGTACAAACCACTGGTGCCTCATTCTGCATCATTAACACCCATCAAGAACATTTATTATCTTTACACGTTGCTCCCATCATGCCTCAGGCATCAACACTCAGTGACGTTTCGATCTGGGTTCATGATGATGTCACAGGGGGCGCAGGATGCTCCTTCCTCGTTAAAACTGCAGCAGGTGATTGGTTCGATTCTTAATCATGTGACCCTCAGCAGGATGTGACTCGTGTTCGATGATTTTAAATGCTTCTGCGCGTGAGCAGATGTTCCTGGTTTCAATCCTAGAGTTTCAAGAGGTAAATAATCAATAACTCAAAGAACGTCTGAAAGGACAGAATGATCAATGGTTTTATTGATCTCCATTGATCACTACTGACTGGTGATCTGTCAAACTATCAGCGACTGATCCAACAGAGTAAACATTCATCATGTATTGAGTCCCTGCAGACGATGAAACAGCATAAACATCAGTCAGCCTGTGGTGAACGATTGTTCATGATGATGTCACAGATTGATGTACACCAATATCGATCACATATGGATGAGATATTGATCAGATATAGTGATAGATCTGTTATTTAGAGATATCAGTCAATCAGTGTTTCAGTCACACTTTCTGACGGAATAAAACTTATATGATTTAGTTCACTAAGTGTTTGAAATGTTTGATATGAAAAGAAAAAACTGATAAATGTGATAAAAGTTATTAAAATAAAGTGTTTTTACCCAGCAAGTCACTCTATGGGATCCATTCAGAGAGCTTTGTGTTCACGCCAAAGTGTTCGGAGTTCCTCGGCTGAACCTTCAAATCACCTGAATACTCTCGCTCTCGCTCTATTCACATATATATATATGTATATATATATATATAAACCACATAGAGACTGCGTCTGTCCCCCGACCACTTAAATTAATTAAATCTAAAATAAACAGAAGAGGATTCATTCATAAAAATCTAATAAAAATCAACACCACTCCTGCAACAGTACAATAAAATAAGAGAATTAAATGTGGACTCTTGAACATTAGATCTCTTTCATCTGAAGCCGTATTAATAAACGATTTAATCTCAGATCATCATATTGATTGATTGTCTTACTGAAACCTGGCTGTGTCATGAAGAACATGTCAGTCTAAATGAATCCAGTCCTCCCAGTCATATTAATACTCACATTCCTCCAGACACTGGCCGAGGAGGAGGAGTCGCAGCCTCATTATCAACTCTAGACCTGAACTTCATTATAACTCATTAGAAAGTCTTGTTCTTAGTCTCTCAGCCAACCTGGAAAACTTTACAGCCAGTTCTATGTGTTATAGTGAACCGTCCTCCTGGTCCGTACTCTGAACTCTGATCTGAATTCTCAGAGTTTTTATCAAACTTAGTCCTTAGTACAGATAAAGTTATTATAGTAGGTGATTTAATATTCATGTGGACGTTGATAGTGACAGTCTCAGTACTGCATTTATCTCATTACTAGACTCAACTGGCTTCTCTCAGTGTGTAAATAATCCCACTCACTGTCTGAACCACACCCTCCACCTTGTTCTGAATCCTATTTTACAAGACCATTACTTAATAACTTTTGAATTCCTATTACTGGATTATACACCATTAGACAAAAATGTCCTCACTAGATGTCTCTCTGATAGTGTTGTAGATAAATTTAAGGAAGCAGTTCCATCAGTACTGAATTCACTGCCATGTCTCAATACTACAGAGGACTCTTATGTTAACTTTAGTTCCTCCCAAACTGATAATCTTGTTGATAGTGCTGCAGGCTCATTACGAATAACACTCGACTCCATCGCCCCCTTAAAAAAGAAGATAATAAAACATAAGAGGTTAGCTCCATGGTTTAACTCCCAAACCTGCAAATTAAAGCAAACCACGAACATATGAAAGGATTTGGCGTTCCACCAAAGTGGAAGAATCTCGCTTAGTCTGGCAAGATAGTGTTAAAACATATAGGAAGGCCCTCTGTAATGCCAGAGCCGCCTATTACTCAGCATTAATAGAAGAGAATAAACACACACACACACGCACACACACAGACACACACACACACAGACACACACACACAGACACACACAAACACATATACACATGCACACAAACACACACACACGCACACACAGACACACACACACACACACACACACTCACACACACACACACACACACTCAGTTCTTTATCATGTCAGTGTTACAGAGTCGTGTTCATGGCATTGTGTACAGAGTTATGTCACACCGCATAACTGCTGTTCAGGAAAACCTGAACAGCAAACAACACACACACACAACAGACAGACAGAGAGAGAGAGAGAGAGAGAGAGAGTCATACAGACAGACAGAGAGAGAGAGAGAGAGTCATACAGACAGACAGACAGAGAGAGAGAGAGAGAGAGTCATACAGAGAGAGAGAGAGAGTCATACAGTCAGTCAGACAGTCAGTCAGACAGTCAGACCGGGAGACAGTTGGGGAGACTCACATTCACACAGCAGCGTTTGTTCAGACAGAAAGTTTCAGCAGCAGCAGAAATTTCAGGAGAGTAAAACAAGTTTTTTGAGATAAAAACAGAAGAGAAGAAGTACGAGTGGCAGAAATATAAGAGCAGAAGAAGAAGAGGATAGATGGAAGATCTGTGCAGCGTCAGCGGTCTGGATCCTCTCTGGGTGAGTTTCACTCTAAATCAGCTGTTTTTACATTCAGATACAGATAAACAATGTAGTTTAAAGGAGTGTTTGTTATTAAATACATAAAAAAGACAATGAAATTAATAATCACATGAACAAATAATCTAAAATATATATGAATGAACCAATATTTTGTGTCACTTTTTATTTCATAATTTCACTTTTTATTTCAGTCTGTCATTCATTCAGTCATATATCACTGTTCCTCTCCATGCTCATCACATGTTCTGTATCTCAGCCTGTGATTGGAGGATCAGAGGAAGTCATTGTGAATCTCAGATTTGTTCTGCAGCATCATGTGTCAGTAAGGCTGTCATATTTTCTGACTTCAGGACTGGAACCTGACGTGGCACACCACCAGGCCAGACCTGACTCAGTGTTTCCAGCACACCATCCTGGTGTGGTTCCCTTGTGTTTACCTGTGGACCTGTTCACCTCTCTACGTGCTCTACCTGAAGCTCCGCCCCCACCGAGGCATCATCCCACTGTCTAAACTCTGCTGCACCAAGACGGTAAAAAAACACTGTTGCACTGTTTCACTATAGGTGCACTGCAGCAGACTGATCCTAAACTAAAGACTGATCCTGAACTAAAGACTGATCCTGAACTAAAGACTGATTCTAAACTAAAGACTGATCCTAAACTAAAGACTGATCCTGAACTAAGAACTGATCCTGAACTAAAGACTGATCCTAAACTAAAGACTGATCCTGAACTAAAGACTGATCCTGAACTAAAGACTGATCCTAAACTAAAGACTGATCCTGAACTAAAGACTGATCCTGAACTAAAGACTGATCCTGAACTAAAAACTGATCCTGAACTAAAGACTGATTCTAAACTAAAGACTGATCCTGAACTAAAGACTGATTCTAAACTAAACCCTAAACACTAAACCCTGAACGCTGAACCCCGAACCCTGAACACTAAACCATGAACACTGAACCCTGAACACTAAACCCTGAACCCTGAACCCTGAACACTGAACGCTGAACACTAAACCCTGAACGCTAAGCCCTAAACACTAAACTCTGTACACTGAACCCTAATGCTGAACCCTGAACACTAAACCCTGAACACTAAACCTCGAACAATAAACCCTGAACGCTGCACGCTGAACCTGAACACTAAACCCTGAACACTGAACCCTAACCCTGAACGCTGAACCCTGAACACTAAACCCTGAACACTAAACCCCGAACTAAAGACTGATCCTGAACTAAAGACTGATCCTGAACTAAAGACTGATCCTAAACTAGATACTGATCCTGAACTAAAGACTGATCCTGAACTAAAGACTGATCTTGAACTAAAGACTGATCCTGAACTAAAGACTGATCCTGAACTAAAGACTGATCCTAAACTAGATACTGATCCTGAACTAAAGACTGATCCTGAACTAAAGACTGATCTTGAACTAAAGACTGATCCTGAACTAAAGACTGATCCTAAACTAGATACTGATCCTGAACTAAAGACTGATCCTAAACTAAAGACTGATCCTAAACTAAAGACTGATCCTGAACTAAAGACTGATCCTAAAGACTGATCCTGAACTAAAGACTGATCCTAAACTAAAGACTGATCCTGAACTAAAGAGGACACCTTTGCATTTGTTACCCATACCCCTTCTCCCATTGACAAGTCACTGAGAGCTTTAGCATGGTGATGCCTATTATAGTATTCAGCATCTGAAGTCCCTTTCTCCTTTTCCTTCCGGGTGAATGCGATGCTGTCAGGCAGTGCAGGGTCGGCTGAGAGGAAAGAGTTGGCACCATGATGTGAAGATGACAGTCCATAAGGAGCTGAGCTGGGCTGTAACCGCTCTGGAAAGGTGTGGCTCTATAGGTGAATATATAGGTGATACAGTTTAGCACCATTTTGTTCACTTTCTGTCTGAGTCCCAGCCACCACAGACTGTTGAGCATGTGCTTTACACTTCACCACACCTTGATGTCCTTCATCTGGTATACGTAGCACATCATTCTGCATTGCTGAAAGTATTACAAGCTATGTGTCTTTCAGCAGTACGCCATTTTTAACTGTGGGTGTAGCTCACTCAGGCGAGTAGCTTTTCAGCACCGGTTCCTGTTTTGCATGGTCTGGCCATCCTTCCGTGCACAGTGTCATGACATGAAAGCAGACACTGTCGGCTTTCAGCTGCTCTTTCAGATTTTCGATGTATGTGGGACTGACAGGTAGGCTTTCCATGACATTTGATTGTCCACTAATCGGAAGATCAGTGATTCGATTCCTGGCTCCTCCTGTCGAAGTGTCCTTTGGTAAGATACTGAACTCCAAATTGCTCCTGATGGCTGTGCCATCAGTGTATTAATGTGTGTGAATGGTTAGCACCCTCTGATGGGCAGGTTGGGACCTTGTATGGTAGCCCCTTTACCTATTCACATATGAATGTGTGTGAATGATGAATGTGACTAGTAGTGTAAAAACGCTTCAAGTGGTTGGAAGACTAGAAAGGTGCTATACAAGTACAGTCCATTTATCATAATACATCTAGAAAATGGGAGGAGGTGAATGCTATTACAGACTGGATACAGATGGGTGATAAATAAAAGGAAAAACTGGTCCAGGTCTGAATGCTTGACCCCTACGGTTAGGGGTTCTGGGGGCTCTGTTATGCTGTGGGGGGGCATTTTGCTGGCATGGTTTGGGTCCAATTGTCCCCTTAGAGGGAAGGGTCACTGCTAATCAATACAAAGTTGTGAGTGATCAGCTTTATCCTGTGATGAAACATGTCTATCCTGATGGGAGTGGTCTCTTCCAGGATGACAATAAATGGTTTGATGAGTATTAAATGATGTGAATCATATGTTACGACCTTCACAGTCACCAGATCTCAACCCAGCTGAACACCTATGAGAGATTTAGGACTGAGTCATGCCACCACATTTGTAGCACTTAGAGCTTTTTGGATTTTTGACTGATGTGTGGCTTCGTTCCATTGCTTTTGGATTTGCTGAATTTAGGCTTTTCCTTTGGCATTTAAAAACTCCGTCCACAGAGCCAACATCCATCTGCTTTACACCACTGGCATCACTCCTCAGTGTGTTTTGCTGCTTTTTGATCTCCTCCAATTGTCTTGCCATGTTAATGGATTTTTCCAGGTTAAAGTCTTTTTCCATTTGCTTGCATTTTGAGGGCTGTGTGTCTGCCAGTCCTACTACTATCCTGTAGGGGTACAACGGATCACAAAACTCACAGATAGTATCACGCATTTTTATGCTCAGTTGTTAAATTAAATGGCAATATGAGGCCTCATACCTTCCTCCTTTAAACATGGTAGTGAATGAAACAACAGCCTGTGTCTACATCTTCAAAACAAGCTAATTAGCTGTTCAGCTGCAGCACATTAAACAGCATGTAAACATATCTGCAGATGTCACTGCGGACCTGATAGATGCTGGTTTGGTCTTTACTCTTCAAAATCCCTGTTAGTCGACACGCTGTCTGTCCATGACTTGTAGCTACAGCAGTTAGTTTACTTTGTCTTAAATGAGACATTAAATTTTGCAATTATACCGCAGGTCACATGCGTGCCGAACCATGGGGGGCGATCCATATGGATCACGGATCAACTACGATCCCTTACACCACTACTATCCTGTCCCTGATTAGTTCGTCATGCAGCATCCCATGATTGCAGTGCTCTGCTAATGCATACAGGGCAATGGCGAATGCATCAATGGAATTGTTTGCTTCTTGCTTATGCATATTAAATATGCATTAAGTGCACGTTCATAAACAATATTCTTTGGCCCTGTTTACACCTGGTATTAACATCCGTCTTGGGTGATCCGATCATAAGTGGACAGGTGTGAATACACCCAAGGCACATTGAGGACACATTGAAATCCGATCATTCAGACCACATTCAGAGATGGTCTGGGCCGCATGTGGCCACATTCATTTAGCAGTGTAAATGCAATGCGTCCTGGGCCACCCTGAAGGACTGCCTACTCAACCGATGTCCTTTCCTGCAGACTAGGCACAGGAATTGTATTGCTGCCTCCTGGTCCAAAGCTGTGTTCAACTTTGTTGATAACAGGATAAAGAAATGCATCATTTTGTTTTTCATGTGAATTAAAAAAACGTAATCCACCTCCCATTTTTTCCTGTTTTTCCCGTTCCATTAACCCGTTTATCATCTCCAAATCTACAACTGGAGTAGAAATTAATTAAATTCAATTCAGTTCAATTCAATTTTATTCAGGTTAGATCATACACTAAGCCTGGTCTCTTGGTTAACTCTGGTATGTGGACTCAGTCTGGTAAGTGGACTGAATCTAGTTCTCAGAACTAGTCTGCCACATAAAATAATCCTGTCTGATATGTGGCCTCTGCAGCTCCTCAGTTTGAGTCTGGCAACTTTGGGTCTTCTGGAGATCTTTTACTTGCTGGTGAAGAAGAATGAGGAGATCCACAAGCACATGGTCTTCCTGCTGGGCCCGATGGTCCGAAGCGCTACTCTGGTATGTCACAGAGACCCCATACAGGAAGTCCACATATCCAAATGTCACCATGGTAATGAATAAGTCTTTGTTGTCCCTCATGGTAAATGTGCAACACAGACACAAACTGACGGCTCTAACCATTAACGTGTGAACCGATTGCTCTAAATGTTAACGTGAGAACTGACTACTCTTACAATTACCATGACAACCAACTGCCCTGAATGTTAAAGTGAGAACCGACTGCTCTAAAATGTTAAAGTAAAAACCGACCGTTCAATCAATCAATCAATCAATCAATCAGTTTTTATTTATATAGCACCAAATCACAACAAAAGTCATCTCAGGGCATTTTTCACATAGAGCAGGTCAAGACCGAACTCTTTAATTTACAGAGACCCAACAATTCCCCCATGAGCAGCACTTGGCGACAGCAGTAAGGAAAAACTCCTGTTTAATGGGAAGAAACCTCAAGCAGAACCCGGCTCTTGGTGGGCGGCCATCTGCTTTGACTGGTTGGGTTGAGAGAGAGAAAGAAAGAGGGGGGAGGGGGGACCGGAGAGCAACAGTCATAACAATAACAATAACAGCAGCAATAGCCGGGGAAGGACACCAACAGGACTGCGAAGGCTCGGCCTGCAACCCAGGATTTCCTGCGAGATGAAAAAGCACAAAAAACTCCGAGGAAGAAGCAAAGTTAGTGACATGCATTGATGTTACATGAATACATACAGATGGAGAGGAGGAGGAGGAGAGAGGAGCCCAGTGCATCATGGGAAGTCCCCCAGCAGTCTAGGCCTATAGCAGCATAACTAAGGGCTGATCCAAGGCGAGCCTGGTCGGCCCTAACTATAAGCTTTATCAAAAAGGAAAGTTTTAAGCCTACTCTTAAACATAGAGAGGATGTCTGCACCCCGGACTGAATCTAGTAGATGGTTCCACAGGAGAGGAGCCTATTCTAACCGTTAACGTGACAACTGACGGCTCTAAATGTTAATGTGACAATCAACAGCTCTAACCATTAACATGACAACTGATGGCCCTAACCGTTAACGTGATAACCGACAGGTCTAACCGTTAACGTGATAACCGACAGGTCTAACCGTTAACGTGAGAACCGACAGGTCTAACCGTTAACGTGATAACCGACAGGTCTAACCGTTAACGTGAGAACCGACAGGTCTAACCGTTAACGTGATAACCGACAGGTCTAACCGTTAACGTGATAACCGACAGGTCTAACCGTTAATGTGAGAACCGACAGGTCTAACCGTTAACGTGATAACCGACAGGTCTAACCGTTAACGTGAGAACCGACAGGTCTAACCGTTAATGTGAGAACCGACAGGTCTAACCGTTAACGTGATAACCGACAGCTATAACCGTTAACGTGATAACCGACAGGTCTAACCGTTAACGTGAGAACCGACAGCTATAACCGTTAACGTGATAACCGACAGCTATGACCGTTAACGTGATAACCGACAGGTCTAACCGTTAACGTGAGAACCGACAGGTCTAACCGTTAACGTGAGAACCGACAGGTCTAACCGTTAACGTGATAACCGACAGGTCTAACCGTTAACGTGATAACCGACAGCTATAACCGTTAACGTGATAACCGACAGCTATAACCGTTAACGTGAGAACCGACAGCTATAACCGTTAACGTGAGAACCGACAGCTATAACCGTTAACGTGAGAACCGACAGCTATAACCGTTAACGTGAGAACCGACAGCTATAACCGTTAACGTGAGAACCGACAGCTATAACCGTTAACGTGAGAACCGACAGGTCTAACCGTTAACGTGAGAACCGACAGCTATAACCGTTAACGTGATAACCGACAGGTCTAACCGTTAACGTGAGAACCGACAGCTATAACCGTTAACGTGATAACCGACAGGTCTAACCGTTAACGTGAGAACCGACAGGTCTAACCGTTAACGTGAGAACCGACAGGTCTAACCGTTAACGTGATAACCGACAGGTCTAACCGTTAACGTGAGAACCGACAGGTCTAACCGTTAACGTGAGAACCGACAGCTATAACCGTTAACGTGAGAACCGACAGCTATAACCGTTAACGTGAGAACCGACAGGTCTAACCGTTAACGTGAGAACCGACAGGTCTAACCGTTAACGTGAGAACCGACAGGTCTAACCGTTAACGTGAGAACCGACAGCTATAACCGTTAACGTGAGAACCGACAGCTATAACCGTTAACGTGATAACCGACAGGTCTAACCGTTAACGTGAGAACCGACAGCTATAACCGTTAACGTGAGAACCGACAGGTCTAACCGTTAACGTGAGAACCGACAGCTATAACCGTTAACGTGATAACCGACAGGTCTAACCGTTAACGTGAGAACCGACAGCTATAACCGTTAACGTGAGAACCGACAGCTATAACCGTTAACGTGAGAACCGGAGGCTCTAAATGTTAAAGTGAGAACTGATGGCTCTAACCGTTAACGTGAGAACCGACAGCTATAATCGTTAACGTGATAACCGACAGCTATAACCGTTAACGTGATAACCGACAGGTCTAACCGTTAACGTGAGAACCGACAGGTCTAAACGTTAACGTGATAACCGACAGCTATAACCGTTAACGTGAGAACCGACAGGTCTAACCGTTAACGTGAGAACCGACAGCTATAACCGTTAACGTGATAACCGACAGGTCTAACCGTTAATGTGAGAACCGACAGCTATAACCGTTAATGTGAGAACCGACAGGTCTAACCGTTAACGTGAGAACCGACAGCTATAACCGTTAACGTGAGAACCGACAGCTATAACCGTTAACGTGAGAACCGACAGGTCTAACCGTTAACGTGAGAACCGACAGCTATAACCGTTAACGTGAGAACCGACAGCTATAACCGTTAACGTGATAACCGACAGCTCTAACCGTTAATGTGATAACCGACAGCTATAACCGTTAACGTGAGAACCGACAGCTATAACCGTTAACGTGAGAACCGACAGCTATAACCGTTAACGTGAGAACCGACAGGTCTAACCGTTAACGTGATAACCGACAGCTATAACCGTTAACGTGATAACCGACAGCTATAACCGTTAACGTGAGAACCGACAGCTATAACCGTTAACGTGAGAACCGACAGGTCTAACCGTTAACGTGAGAACCGACAGCTATAACCGTTAACGTGAGAACCGACAGCTATAACCGTTAACGTGAGAACCGACAGCTATAACCGTTAACGTGAGAACCGACAGCTATAATCGTTAACGTGATAACCGACAGGTCTAACCGTTAACGTGAGAACCGACAGGTCTAAACGTTAACGTGATAACCGACAGCTATAACCGTTAACGTGAGAACCGACAGGTCTAACCGTTAACGTGAGAACCGACAGCTATAACCGTTAACGTGATAACCGACAGCTATAACCGTTAACGTGATAACCGACAGCTCTAACCGTTAACGTGAGAACCAACAGGTCTAACCGTTAACGTGATAACCGACAGGTCTAACCGTTAATGTGAGAACCGACAGGTCTAACCGTTAATGTGAGAACCGACAGCTATAACCGTTAATGTGAGAACCGACAGGTCTAACCGTTAATGTGAGAACCGACAGCTATAACCGTTAATGTGAGAACCGACAGGTCTAACCGTTAACGTGAGAACCGACAGCTATAACCGTTAATGTGATAACCGACAGGTCTAACCGTTAATGTGAGAACCGACAGCTATAACCGTTAATGTGAGAACCGACAGGTCTAACCGTTAACGTGAGAACCGACAGCTATAACCGTTAACGTGAGAACCGACAGCTATAACCGTTAACGTGAGAACCGACAGGTCTAACCGTTAACGTGAGAACCGACAGCTATAACCGTTAACGTGAGAACCGACAGGTCTAAACGTTAACGTGATAACCGACAGCTATAACCGTTAACGTGATAACCGACAGCTATAACCGTTAACGTGAGAACCGACAGCTATAACCGTTAATGTGAGAACCGACAGGTCTAACCGTTAACGTGAGAACCGACAGCTATAACCGTTAACGTGAGAACCGACAGCTATAACCGTTAACGTGAGAACCGACAGGTCTAACCGTTAACGTGAGAACCGACAGCTATAACCGTTAACGTGAGAACCGACAGGTCTAACCGTTAACGTGAGAACCGACAGCTATAACCGTTAACGTGATAACCGACAGCTATAACCGTTAACGTGAGAACCGACAGGTCTAACCGTTAACGTGAGAACCGACAGCTATAACCGTTAACGTGATAACCGACAGGTCTAACCGTTAACGTGATAACCGACAGGTCTAACCGTTAACGTGATAACCGACAGGTCTAACCGTTAACGTGAGAACCGACAGGTCTAACCGTTAACGTGAGAACCGACAGCTATAACCGTTAACGTGAGAACCGACAGCTATAACCGTTAACGTGATAACCGACAGCTCTAACCGTTAATGTGATAACCGACAGCTATAACCGTTAACGTGAGAACCGACAGCTATAACCGTTAACGTGAGAACCGACAGCTATAACCGTTAACGTGAGAACCGACAGGTCTAACCGTTAACGTGATAACCGACAGCTATAACCGTTAACGTGATAACCGACAGCTATAACCGTTAACGTGAGAACCGACAGCTATAACCGTTAACGTGAGAACCGACAGGTCTAACCGTTAACGTGAGAACCGACAGCTATAACCGTTAACGTGAGAACCGACAGCTATAACCGTTAACGTGAGAACCGACAGCTATAACCGTTAACGTGAGAACCGACAGCTATAACCGTTAACGTGATAACCGACAGCTATAACCGTTAACGTGATAACCGACAGCTCTAACCGTTAACGTGAGAACCAACAGGTCTAACCGTTAACGTGATAACCGACAGGTCTAACCGTTAATGTGAGAACCGACAGGTCTAACCGTTAATGTGAGAACCGACAGCTATAACCGTTAATGTGAGAACCGACAGGTCTAACCGTTAACGTGAGAACCGACAGCTATAACCGTTAATGTGATAACCGACAGGTCTAACCGTTAACGTGAGAACCGACAGCTATAACCGTTAACGTGAGAACCGACAGCTATAACCGTTAACGTGAGAACCGACAGGTCTAACCGTTAACGTGAGAACCGACAGCTATAACCGTTAACGTGAGAACCGACAGGTCTAACCGTTAACGTGAGAACCGACAGCTATAACCGTTAACGTGATAACCGACAGCTATAACCGTTAACGTGAGAACCGACAGGTCTAACCGTTAACGTGAGAACCGACAGCTATAACCGTTAACGTGATAACCGACAGGTCTAACCGTTAACGTGAGAACCGACAGCTATAACCGTTAACGTGAGAACCGACAGGTCTAACCGTTAACATGAGAACTTCCTCTTTCTCCTCTTCCTCAGGTTCTGGCAGTTGTTATAATTCATGTAGAGAGGATGAAGGGCAGCCGTTCATCCATCCTCCTCTTTCTCTTCTGGACTCTTCTGGTTGTTTGCTCCGTTGTTCCTCTGAAGGTCAACATCCAACAGATTATTGATCAGGTATCAGGTATTATGGTTTGTGTTTTTAAGGTTTAATGATGCCTCATTCCATATGATTAAGTCCCAGAAACTGGTTATTAGGATCACTATTACAATGTGATGTGAATGCAGCTTCCCTCTGCAGACTGTCTGCGCCGCCATGTAGTTGTAGTTTTCCTGTTTCAGTCTGTATGAATCTCTGCCTGCTGGCTGTTTCTGTTCTCCCACCTGATGACCATGGTGGTTGTCCACCTGATGACCATGGTGGTTGTCCACCTGATGACAACACAAACAGGATCTAGATGATGATTTTGATACAGAGCTCTGTTGTATGTTGTAGCTGAGTGGTTGTCAGCTGTAATCGCTATAGACAGTCGGCTATAGAAAAGAGGGTGTCGACCATTTAAAAGACAGCACACATTGGTTGAAAGTCATAAGTCTTTCCAACAGTTTCTGCTCTGAAAGCTCAGACTGTTTCTACAAAAGCAGCTCGGTTCTGCTTCAATTCAAACCACTAAGTGACAAAAAGAGCCACAGTTTTTTCTCTTTTTCCTGCCGCTGATTTCTTATTCTCGGCTGCAGTATTTCACAGCTCAATGATGGATAATCTGAGGTTTTCTCTGGCAAGGACTCGGATCTAAATTTACTCTTCTCTTGAAGTGTGAATTTACTCGTATGTGTGTTTGTGTTAATCATTTCCTGGACAGCAGTTCATATGTAACTGCTAATTTCTTTGGTTTCTTGGAAAGGATGAAGAAACTGACCCCAGTACACATGAACAGTTGATAAGTACCTGTTAATTTATTTCAGTTTCTGAGAAAAAAACAGTTTATGGAGTTCATAAGAAACTGTTGATTTTTAAAATAACTGTAACTGACAACACAGTGCAACTCTGTCTTAGATTATCAATTTCTGAGTCCTTTTTATGATTTGTTGTGGTGTAGAAACTGGCAGAGCTTTGTAAAATACACACACACACGTATATATGTATATATATATTTCACCAACAAAGACCACGTCAACAAAATTGTTGATTTGAAATGATTTAATGGTTCACTAGCAAGAACCACACCACAACAATATGCCGTTTAAAGGTTTAATGGAATTCAGGAGGTATTGAATGTTGAGGATAAATGAATGAATGTGAGTGAAGGTAGAAGGAACATGTCATCCGTCAGGCCAGTCTGGGAGGATGTACTGAAGACCAGGCAGAGGGAGACTCAGTGTCGGGTTCCATCTCAGGCATATTTCCGCCCGAGCTGATCGCTGGTCCTCAGACACTGCCTAGAATAAGACATGGGAGAGCTTTGCACCGGATTAAATAGGAAGAGACGGGGGAAAGAGGGAGGGGAGGATGAATGGAGGTGTGCATGGATGAACTGATGTCAGTGGGGGGAAGATAGGAGGTAACCAGGAGACCAGTAACCAGTGGTTCCTGTATTCAAACAGGTTAAAAAAGGGGTTTGGAGGCGAGGAATGTGAAAACTGAGATGAAGGGGAAAGGAACGGATAAGATGTGCCTAAATACTCTTGTGCGGAAAAAGGATGTGTACGAGACGTGGTCTTTGTTCCTGAACTTTATAAGTTTAAAACTTAGTCATAAAACGTAATTTATATATATATATATATATATATATATAAACTATATATAATAAACTAAGTGACAAATTCAACAACATGGTTCAAGTCAATTGTTGAAATATCTGTTGTTTTACATTTAGGACTTTCAGATATTACATTTAAATATCTCGTCTGTGTATTTTTAAACGTATTGGTGGATATTCTGTTTTATTGTTCTGTCTTTCAAATGTTGAATGAAACTTATGAAACTTAAAATTCTTCAAAATGAACTTGAATCTCTGACCTCTGACCTCAAATCTCTGACCTCTGACCTCAAATCTCTGACCTCTGACCTCAAATCTCTGACCTCTGCAATTTCAGGGTTTTTCATCAGATGCTGTTCGTCTTGTAGCGTTCTTCGCCTGTTTTTCCCTCCAGTTCATTCAGCTCATTCTCTGCTGCTTCTCTGACCGCCGACCGCTCTCTGCCAAACACACCTACGTCCAGGTACGACACACACACACACACACACACGTCTAGGTACGACACACACACACACACACACACACACGTCTAGGTACGACACACACACACACACACACACGTCTAGGTACGACACACACACACACACACACACGTCCAGGTACGACACACACACACACACGTCTAGGTACGACACACACACCTACGTCCAGGTACGACACACACACACACACACACACGTCCAGGTACGACACACACACACACACGTCTAGGTACGACACACACACCTACGTCCAGGTACGACACACACACACACACACACACGTCTAGGTACGACACACACACCTACGTCCAGGTACGACACACACACCTACGTCCAGGTACGACACACACACACACACACACGTCTAGGTACGACACACACACACACACACACACACACGTCTAGGTACGACACACACACACACACACACACGTCCAGGTACGACACACACACACACACACACGTCCAGGTACGACACACACACACACACACAAGTCCAGGTACGACACACACACCTACGTCCCGGTACGACACACACACCTACGTCCAGGTACGACACACACACACACACACACGTCTAGGTACGACACACACACACACACACACACACACGTCTAGGTACGACACACACACACACACACACGTCCAGGTACGACACACACACACACACACAAGTCCAGGTACGACACACACACCTACGTCCAGGCACGACACACACACACACACACACGTCCAGGTACGACACACACACCTACGTCCAGGTACGACACACACACACACACACATGTCCAGGTACGACACACACACCTACGTCCAGGCACGACACACACACACACACACACGTCCAGGTACGACACACACACCTACGTCCAGGTACGACACACACACACACACACACACGTCTAGGTACGACACACACACACACACACACATCCAGGTACGACACACACACACATGTCCAGGTACGACACACACACACGTCCAGGTACGACACACACACACACACACACACACACACACACACACACGTCCAGGTACGACACACACACACACACACACACGTCCAGGTCTCTGATCTCTGAAAACACCAATCAGCTCTGAGTTCACTGGGATCACAACAGTGTTGAATACTGGATACAGTGTATTGATATGATATTGATATATGGATACAGTGTATTGATATGATATTGATATATGGATACAGTGTATTGATATGATATTGATATGATATTGATATATGGATACAGTATATTGATATGATATTGATATGATATTGATATATGGATACAGTGTATTGATATGATATTGATATATGGATACAGTGTATTGATATGATATTGATATATGGATACAGTGTATTGATATGATATTGATATATGGATACAGTGTATTGATATGATATTGATATGATATTGATATATGGATACAGTATATTGATATGATATTGATATGATATTGATATATGGATACAGTGTATTGATATGATATTGATATATGGATACAGTGTATTGATATGATATTGATATATGGATACAGTGTATTGATACTGATATTGATATGATATTGATATATGGATACAGTATATTGATATGATATTGATATGATATTGATATATGGATACAGTATATTGATATGATATTGATATGATATTGATATATGGATACAGTGTATTGATACTGATATTGATATATGGATACAGTATATTGATATGATATTGATATGATATTGATATATGGATACAGTATATTGATATGATATTGATATATGGATACAGTATATTGATACTGATATTGATATATGGATACAGTGTATTGATACTGATATTGATATATGGATACAGTATATTGATATGATATTGATATGATATTGATATATGGATACAGTATATTGATATGATATTGATATATGGATACAGTATATTGATACTGATATTGATATATGGATACAGTGTATTGATACTGATATTGATATATGGATACAGTATATTGATATGATATTGATATGATATTGATATATGGATACAGTATATTGATATGATATTGATATATGGATACAGTATATTGATACTGATATTGATATATGGATACAGTGTATTGATACTGATATTGATATATGGATACAGTGTATTGATACTGATATTGATACTGATATTGATATATGGATACAGTGTATTGATACTGATATTGATATATGGATAAAGTATATTGATATGATATTGATATATGGATACAGTATATTGATACTGATATTGATATGATATTGATATATGGATACAGTATATTGATACTGATATTGATATATGGATACAGTATATTGATACTGATATTGATATGATATTGATATATGGATACAGTGTATTGATACTGATATTGATATATGGATAAAGTATATTGATATGATATTGATATATGGATACAGTATATTGATATGATATTGATATATGGATACAGTATATTGATACTGATATTGATATATGGATACAGTGTATTGATACTGATATTGATATATGGATACAGTGTATTGATACTGATATTGATACTGATATTGATATATGGATACAGTGTATTGATACTGATATTGATATATGGATAAAGTATATTGATATGATATTGATATATGGATACAGTATATTGATACTGATATTGATATGATATTGATATATGGATACAGTATATTGATACTGATATTGATATATGGATACAGTATATTGATACTGATATTGATATGATATTGATATATGGATACAGTATATTGATACTGATATTGATATATGGATACAGTATATTGTGTTGCAGTGAGAAGATGTCATGTGACTGCCGGCGTCGTTGTTTTCAGATGTTATAAATGTGTTTCTGTTTTCTATCATCAGAATCGGTGTCCTGAAGAAGATGCCTCATTTCTCTCCAAGTTCTTCTTCTTTTGGTTCAGCAGGTACAAAGATCACAACTGAAACACTTAAATTCAACATAAATCACCAGACAACAGGAAGCAGCTGCCAGGATGACTTTGTGTTCATGATCACCTTTTTAATTTTGATTAATTAAATAATGTTGTTTATGAGATACAAACTGAAAAATTATTAGAAACAATGTAAATAAAATGTTCATAAAAGCTAACATCTAACAGCCACTCCTGAGGTGCTTTACACCAGTGCAGTTGTCATGACAACAAAATCATGAAGCAACTGGATTGTTGTCATGGAGATAACTTACATCATAGAGACACTAACCTGATGATGGTACTAAAGATCCAAAAGATGACAGAGAAGAAGGAGAAATATAATCTTTATGTTCTTGTTTTGATGTGGAAGCAGAAAACAGAACCAGTTTGTCACGTGACCTCAGGAGTCCTGAAGCACTTAGAATAACACTGTGATGTGAGTTTTCATAGATCTGTGAGTTCATTCACATGTTCACATGAGACATGTTGAGGAGCACATGCAGAGTCCAGCTGTTGATGTTTGGAACACGTGTGGAAAACATGTTTGTGTTGCTGTGAAACAACAACACTGATTATACTCTTCATAAAAATAGTGACATTGTTTGTATGTCACTAAAATGATTGTTGTGCTTTGTTGTTCTGTCAGTTTGGTGATTCGTGGCTATCGGCGCCCCCTGCAGGCTGCAGACCTGTGGTCCCTGCGGGATGAGGACTCCTCCGTCCGGATCCTGTCTGACATGGAGAAGGCCTGGACTCGGCGCTGTGCAGAGCTGCAGTAAGACACTTCACATCATATTTGACCCGAATGTACTTTTATACATGAATAACAATAATCAAACCAACTTGATGCTCAGCAGGAAGGACCATGCTGGTTCTGGACCTTCCTGTTCCTGGTCTGCTGGTTCTGCTGTGCTGACAGAAAAAACTCAGCTGCTGAGGAAGAGGAGGAAGAGGCAGAGCTACAGTCTCTTCCTCCTCCACACACTGGGGCGGAGCTTTGGACCGGACTTCCTGTGTGGAACATTGTGCCTGCTCCTCCATGATGCCTTCATGTTTGCTGTGCCGCAGGTTCTCAGGTTGGTGTCTGAGAGGTCAAAGGTCAGAGTACTGCTCACACAGATGTGTTTACAGATGTGTCACTCTGCCCTGAAGCTCTGATGTTACATTGAGTGGAACATTTTAATGTTGGATGGACTGTGTGCTGTGTATTCATGTTTGTGCTAAACGCTGGGTGAAGTGTACAGATCAGAGGGTGATATAATAAAAACACTCTCAGCCAACCACATCACTGCTCTCATAGCTCTGAATCCAGCGAGCCAATCACAGTGATGCTTCTTCAGGAAATCATATTGTTGTCTGAAGGTTCAGAAATACACATCAGAACAAACCTGCAGCCAGATGCTTCTTAACACACAATACACAATGATGATATAATGAAAATGTAAAATGGTTTGTTCATATGATCACATCAGTGACTCTACTTCCTTCCTCATGCTGCTTTATTGCATCTTATTTTACTGATGTGAGAGCTTCTTCATGTCCAGGTCTTCTTTTAAACTCAATGACACTTTTTACCTGAAGAAGAAGACGTTTCTTCTTCTTCAGTTGTAACTGACGAATCCAGCTGTTTCACCTCTGCAGGGTTGTTCACACCTGTCCGTTCCATTGCTGTGGCTTATATGATTCGCTGCTTAGTAACCATGGTAACTCATACCACAAGACTAGTCTGCTCCATGGTGGGCTAACTGTCAACCTTAATTTAGCTGTGTGTCCAAGAACGTCCAACGGGCGGAAACAGATTCCCAAAAGACGGTTCCATCAAGTGTCTTTTCCTCCTCACATCACTTTTGTCACGTTAATGTTTGGAAAACATAAAAAGGAAGAACTGTGGGGGACCTTTACAAAAATACCTGTTTCAATTTATCCCCAGTTTATTCATGGTCACCTCTGTTTTATTTAAAAGCTTAGCATTTATAGTTTAAGAAATAAAAGTGCCAATGTTGCGTTGAAGTTTTTTTCTGTTTTCTTTTTCATTCACTAATTTTGTTCAAGCTGTGAAGACAAAAAGAAAATTGAATTAAGTCCAAACCATGAACCTCTGCTGAGTTTAAACGTGGAACAGTGGAATATAGTGATCAATAGTGATCAGCTGTTCATAGTGATCAGCTGCTTATAGTGATCAGCTGTTTATAGTGATCAATAGTGATCAGCTGCTTATAGTGATCAATAGTGATCAGCTGCTTATATGGATCAATAGTGATCAGCTGCTTATAGTGATCAGCTGCTTATAGTGATCAATAGTGATCAGCTGCTTATAGTGATCAGCTGCTTATAGTGATCAGCTGCTTATAGTGATCAATAGTGATCAGCTGCTTATAGTGATCAGCTGCTTATAGTGATCAGCTGCTTATAGTGATCAGCTGTTTATAGTGATCAATAGTGATCAGCTGCTTATAGTGATCAGCTGCTTATAGTGATCAGCCGCTTATAGTGATCAGATGCTTATAGTGATCAGCTGCTTATAGTGATCAATAGTGATCAGCTGCTTATAGTGATCAATAGTGATCAGCTGCTTATAGTGATCAGCTGCTTATAGTGATCAGCTGCTTATAGTGATCAGCTGCTTATAGTGATCAGATGCTTATAGTGATCAGCTGCTTATAGTGATCAATAGTGATCAGCTGCTTATAGTGATCAGCTGCTTATAGTGATCAGCTGTTTATAGTGATCAGCTGCTTATAGTGATCAGATGCTTATAGTGATCAGCTGCTTATAGTGATCAGCTGCTTATAGTGATCAATAGTGATCAGCTGTTTATAGTGATCAGCTGCTTATAGTGATCAGATGCTTATAGTGATCAGCTGCTTATAGTGATCAGCTGCTTATAGTGATCAATAGTGATCAGCTGCTTATAGTGATCAGCTGCTTATAGTGATCAAAGAGCTCAGGACAGAATCATTCCTATACAACATTCATGCTGTTTAAATAATTTGCTTATAGTAAACAAGTAGTCCACTTACAGTGTTCATTTTGGGTCTTTTCATATATGACAACATATGGAAAAAAATTAAATCCATGGTAACTTTTTTTTACTTTACTCCAATGACACATGTCTGCGGCACCATTATTGCCTCGCAGTGCTTCTGGCTGATAACTCGAGGCAGGCGCCACATGCACATCAAAAAATCATGACGGGAAAAAGGAAAGTAATTTTCTCTCACTGAAAAACTTAAGACAATAAAAGGAGGAAATAAATCTAAGAAAAGGATCAAAGCTCTGAAACAGTGAAACCAAGAACCTGCAGATTCAACCAAGTGAATGTAAACGAGCCTGTAATCATACAACAAACACTAGAAATCATAAATAAATAAAATACATGTAGGAATTATTCTATATGACTGAAGTATAGAGGGAGTATTTTCACTGTTTAGAAACCATCTGAATATGTCACATAACAAACTTAAAGTAACGTCAGACTGTTTCTGCTGCTGAAGCAAAGAGTGTAAAAGTATTTAATGACTGATGATTTATAATCATGGAGCCAATTAACAGTGAGGATTATTGATCTCTGGTGTTTATCTGCAGTTGTCTGATGTTATTCTGACTGCAGCCATGAATCAGAGAGTAAAATCACTATTAAACTATTAAAATATGTGTTTAGTGTCGTAAACGATCTCCGTTTGTTAGAAGCTCTGATTTAAAACCAGAAACACGGAACAATAAAATGTTTCTACTGATCTATAAAAATATATATTGATCTTTTTTACTTTTCACTTTATTGTAACTCGGGACTTTTGTCCATGTCGGGATCCTGTAGGAAGGATGACGCTTTATTTCCAGTGATCTGATTGGTCAGTGGTCGGGGTGTTGATCCTCTGAAGTAACCTGTCACCATCAGTTACCATGGTGATGAACCCTGGTGAGATGTGAACCACTGTCGTAACCCTGAAAACCCAAAGTTACACCTGAAGTTACCTCAATAACCCCAAACCTGCTTCATAGTACAGACCTCTGACCTCTGGTGACCTCTGACCTCTGGTGACCTCTGACCTCTGGTGACCTCTGACCTCTGGTTGTTGCAGTGTTGTCTGCTGTCCTTCAGGCTGAGTGTTTGTGCTTTGGATTGTAAACTGCTCTGCTTGTGTTTGGCTGTGGGCTCAATGTGCTTCTGAAAGATACAGAATCTCGTGTTATCAGTTACCAATATGTGTTGTTGTTTATTTGTTCATCATGTACGTTGTTAATGTTTTATATGTTGTCAGCCTGCTGCTGGGCTTCATGCGGGACGAGGACGCTGCCATGTGGAAAGGTTTCCTGT
The DNA here is from genome assembly GCF_963924715.1 of Thunnus thynnus. Taxonomy (NCBI): domain Eukaryota; kingdom Metazoa; phylum Chordata; class Actinopteri; order Scombriformes; family Scombridae; genus Thunnus; species Thunnus thynnus. The sequence continues at coordinate 48,385 of NC_089535.1, forward strand.
TCGCCTCGCTGCTCTTCCTGCTGTCCTGCCTGCAGTCTCTGCTGCACCATCAGTACATGTATCTCTGCTTCACTGTAGGAATGAGGCTGAAAACTGCTGTCATGGGCCTCATCTACAGGAAGGTAACAGAAAACTGTAACTCCCACGATGCACCTGTGATACATGCTGAAAACCTGCAGTCTCTCTCAAGGCCAGTTTCAAGGTTCACATGCACGTGATCTTTCACATGTGATCACACTGCAGTGTTCTCTGATGAGCTCTGACACACTGAATCCATCACTGTGAATGTGAATAACTGTGAATAACGTTTTATTGTTTGAGCAGTGTCTGGTGATGAGCAGTGCAGCTCGGCGGCAGTGCACGGTGGGAGAAATCATCAACCTGGTTTCAGCCGACACCCAGAAGCTGATGGACTTTGTGGTTTACTTCAACAGTGTGTGGGTGGCGCCCGGCGAGATCGCACTCTGCTTCTTCTTCCTGTGGAAGGTAGAAACAAAACACATTAAACACTCAGACTGAGCTCTGAGATTCAGTTCATAATCAGGTGAGAGAACTGAACTGATAGATGGATATCAATAACCGGCTATGACATCAGCCTCTCTGTGATTGGTTGACAGCTGCTCGGTCCGTCTGCTTTGGCTGGTATCGCTGTCGTCATCCTGCTCTTCCCTCTGAATGGATTCATCGCTAAGATGAGGAGCAAACTGCAGGTGAGGAAATTCAGATTCATCCAGTTCACTGTGTTGGGTTGTTTTATTTTTTGGGCAGTTTCAACCTTTATTGGTCACAACAGTAGATACAGCTGTGAGTCAGCAGGTGTGAGACAGCGGGTGTGAGTCAGAGGGTGTGAGTCAGCAGGTGTGAGTCAGCGGGTGTGAGTCAGAGGGTGTGAGTCAGCGGGTGTGAGTCAGCAGGTGTGAGACAGCAGGTGTGAGTGAGCAGGTGTGAGTCAGCAGGTGTGAGACAGCAGGTGTGAGACAGCGGGTGTGAGTCAGAGGGTGTGAGTCAGAGGGTGTGAGTCAGCAGGTGTGAGTCAGCGGGTGTGAGTCAGAGGGTGTGAGTCAGCGGGTGTGAGTCAGCGGGTGTGAGACAGCAGGTGTGAGTGAGCAGGTGTGAGTCAGCAGGTGTGAGACAGCAGGTGTGAGTGAGCAGGTGTGAGTCAGCAGGTGTGAGACAGCAGGTGTGAGTGAGCAGGTGTGAGTCAGCAGGTGTGAGACAGCAGGTGTGAGTCAGCAGGTGTGAGTGAGCAGGTGTGAGTCAGCAGGTGTGAGTCAGCAGGTGTGAGTCAGCAGGTGTGAGACAGCAGGTGTGAGTGAGCAGGTGTGAGTCAGCAGGTGTGAGACAGCAGGTGTGAGTGAGCAGGTGTGAGTAAGCAGGTGTGAGTCAGCAGGTGTGAGTGAGCAGCTGTGAGTCAGCAGGTGTGAGTGAGTAGCTGTGAGTCAGCAGGTGTGAGACAGCAGGTGTGAGTGAGCAGGTGTGAGTCAGCAGGTGTGAGTCAGCAGGTGTGAGACAGCAGGTGTGAGTGAGCAGGTGTGAGTCAGAGGGTGTGAGTCAGCAGGTGTGAGTGAGCGGGTGTGAGTCAGCGGGTGTGAGTCAGAGGGTGTGAGTCAGCAGGTGTGAGTCAGCGGGTGTGAGACAGCGGGTGTGAGTCAGCAGGTGTGAGACAGCAGGTGTGAGTCAGCAGGTGTGAGTCAGCGGGTGTGAGTCAGCGGGTGTGAGTCAGAGGGTGTGAGTCAGCAGGTGTGAGTCAGCGGGTGTGAGTCAGAGGGTGTGAGTGAGCAGGTGTGAGTCAGCGGGTGTGAGTCAGAGGGTGTGAGTGAGCAGGTGTGAGTCAGCAGGTGTGAGTCAGAGGGTGTGAGTCAGCAGGTGTGAGTCAGCGGGTGTGAGTCAGAGGGTGTGAGTGAGCAGGTGTGAGTCAGCGGGTGTGAGTCAGAGGGTGTGAGTGAGCAGGTGTGAGTCAGCAGGTGTGAGACAGCAGGTGTGAGTGAGCAGGTGTGAGACAGCAGGTGTGAGTGAGCAGGTGTGAGTGAGCAGGTGTGAGTCAGCAGGTGTGAGACAGCAGGTGTGAGTGAGCAGGTGTGAGTCAGCAGGTGTGAGACAGCAGGTGTGAGTGAGCAGGTGTGAGTCAGCAGGTGTGAGACAGCAGGTGTGAGTCAGCGGGTGTGAGTGAGCAGGTGTGAGTCAGCAGGTGTGAGACAGCAGGTGTGAGTGAGCAGGTGTGAGTAAGCAGGTGTGAGTCAGCAGGTGTGAGTGAGCAGCTGTGAGTCAGCAGGTGTGAGTGAGTAGCTGTGAGTCAGCAGGTGTGAGACAGCAGGTGTGAGTGAGCAGGTGTGAGTCAGCAGGTGTGAGTCAGCAGGTGTGAGACAGCAGGTGTGAGTGAGCAGGTGTGAGTCAGCAGGTGTGAGACAGCAGGTGTGAGTCAGCAGGTGTGAGTCAGCAGGTGTGAGTCAGCAGGTGTGAGTGAGCGGGTGTGAGTCAGCGGGTGTGAGTCAGAGGGTGTGAGTCAGCGGGTGTGAGTCAGCGGGTGTGAGTGAGCAGGTGTGAGTGAGCAGGTGTGAGTGAGCGGGTGTGAGTGAGCGGGTGTGAGTCAGCGGGTGTGAGTCAGCGGGTGTGAGTGAGCAGGTGTGAGTGAGCAGGTGTGAGTGAGCAGGTGTGAGACAGCAGGTGTGAGTCAGCAGGTGTGAGTGAGCAGGTGTGAGTGAGCAGGTGTGAGTGAGCGGGTGTGAGTCAGCGGGTGTGAGTCAGCGGGTGTGAGTCAGCGGGTGTGAGTGAGCAGGTGTGAGTGAGCAGGTGTGAGTCAGCAGGTGTGAGACAGCAGGTGTGAGTCAGCAGGTGTGAGTGAGCAGGTGTGAGTCAGCAGGTGTGATCTGATCACAGCAACATGTTCACTGTGACTCTTTCTCAGGAGGTCCAGATGAAGTTCATGGACAATCGGATCAAACTGATGAATGAGATCCTGAACGGTGTGAAGATCCTGAAGTTCTATGCCTGGGAGGCTGCTTTCCTGCGGCGTGTCAGCGAGCTTCGGGACGGAGAACTGGACGCCCTGAAGAAGTCTCAGATCCTCTACTCAATCTCTCTAGCCTCCTTTAACTCTTCTTCCTTCCTGGTGAGATACACCTGTCTGTCCTCACCTGTCTGCTACCTGATTTAATCCTGTCGTTCAGTGAACTTGCTGCTCCTTCAGTCATTCACTTGTGAATCATGATAACAGTAAAACATCATGCTGTGTCATCAGTAATTAGCTTTAATAGGTAATTACTGTCAGATAGATTTGATACATTTATATGTTTTGATGTTATTCAGTAGATATCTATATTTTTATATTTACCCTGGCAGTGAGTGTTGTTTAGTTTGTTACATTCTGTTACCAATCTGAATACCATCTGTAAAACACAGTCGTGTATCTGTATGACATATTTATTGTTTCATGTTGATTTGAACTGTTGTCTGAATGTCGTCCTGCGTTAGAAAAACACTCTTAATAGTCTCTGTGATGACAGGACTTAAAATCTTAACTTTGCTTTTAAAGCAGCATGGACTCACTTTATACTCACACCTCATATATATAAACTTAAATTTAAATGCACATTCTGTTATTATGGTAACCCGCCAGGACCCGTAAATGTGGCGTTTGTGTTGATGTGCTTCAGTGTTCTTACATCCTCATCTTGTACACATGCTCTCATATATCATCTCATTTCTCCATCAATCTACACATGTGTACATGAGAGTGACTTATTTCATACAAAATGTGTCTTGATGTACAAAGCCTCAGTTGGTTGTTATGCTATGGTTACCCACAGTTCAATGTACCTTTTCTGTTATTTGATTTGAATGGACATCTGTCAGCCAATCAGAAATGACAGAACTTTTGTCACCATTTTGATAATTTTCCTAAATGAACCTTTTTTCACCATGTGAAGACATGAATCCAAACTGCTCTTGTTAAACATGTTTGTGTTCTGCACTGGTTCTTCTTCTTTTCCTCTGATCAACTTACAGAAACGTTACAGATGACGTTTATTATTTTTTAACAAGCAGATCATTCTTTTCTGTGGTCTCAGATCTTGTTTGCAGTCTTTGGAGTCTACGTTCTGATCGATGAGCGAAATGTTCTGGATGCTCAGAAAATCTTTGTTTCTGTCGCTCTCATCAACATCCTGAAGACTCCTCTAAGTCAGCTTCCTTTCGCCATGAGCACCACCATGCAGGCAAGTCTCAGCCAATCAGAAACCTGCGATGTCAAATAATCAGCAGCACCAACTTTCCGATATTTTCTGACCTGGGCTGGTGTTCAGCTGCACAGTAGAGACACTATGAGGACAGCAGAGACACTATGAGGACAGCAGAGACACTGAGAGACACTGAGAGGGCAGCAGAGACACTGAGAGGACAGTAGAGACACTGAGAGACACTGAGAGGACAGCAGAGACACTGAGAGGACAGCAGAGACACTGAGAGGACAGTAGAGACACTGAGAGGACAGCAGAGACACTGAGAGACATTGAGAGGACAGCAGAGACACTGAGAGAGGACAGCAGAGACATTGAGAGACACTGAGAGGACAGCAGAGACACTGAGAGGACAACAGAGACACTAGGAGGACAGCAAAGACACAGAGACACTAAGAGAGAACAACAGAGACATTATGAGGACAGCAGAGACACTAAGAGAGGACAACAGAGACACTATGAGGACAGCAGAGACACTATGAGGACAGCAGAGACACTGAGAGACAACAACAGAGACACTGAGAGGACAGCAGAGACACTGAGAGGACAGTAGAGACACTGAGAGACACTGAGAGGACAGCAGAGACACTGAGAGACGACAGCAGAGACACTATGACAACAGCAGAGACACAGAGACACTGAGAGGACAGTAGAGACACTGAGAGACACTGAGAGGACAGCAGAGACACTGAGAGAACAACAGAGACACTATGAGGACAGCAGAGACACTATGAGGACAGCAGAGACACTGAGAGAACAACAGAGACACTATGAGGACAGCAGAGACACTATGAGGACAGCAGAGACACTATGACAACAGCAGAGATACAGAGACACTGAGAGACGACAGCAGAGACACTGAAACGACAGCAGGTTCAGAGTTACAGTCAGTCTGACTGTAGTATGTGTTTGCTTTCAGGCTTTGGTCTCGCTCAGACGTCTGGGAAACTTCCTGCTGCAGGACGAGCTGAAGCCCGACAATGTGGAGAGACTGCCTCATAACACAGGTATGACATCACACACTTGACCTACACGCCTGTCCTACACATAGATGAATATCACTTTCAGAGCTAGCTGTAGCCTAGCTTTTCACATGTTGTTAGCTGGTTAGCGGTTGGTCCTGCAGTTGAGGAGAGACGTCAAAGTCCACAAAGACTTCAGGACTTTACAGAAGTTGCAGCATGAACTGTTTCTGTTCCAGTTAATAAATAACTCATGTCAGTCACACCGGATCACACCGGCTCACACCAGGTCTTCATTAATGTTTCACTAAGTGTTTAAATGATCAGTTGATCAGTTGGTGATACACACTAATAAAGAAAAGTATTGATTCATCATGTGACAACAGAATATTGTGAGCAGGAAGTATGATGTCTCCTCAGACAGGGATGCCGTGACCATTGAGGGTGGATCCTTCGCCTGGTCAGCTGACGGGCCGCCATGTCTGCAGAGGATCAACATGGCGGTGAAGACTGGCGCCCTGGTGGCTGTAGTCGGCCATGTTGGCTCAGGAAAGTCCTCACTGCTTTCCGCCATGTTGGGAGAGATGGAGAGAAGGAGCGGCAGCATCTCCGTCAAGGTGAGATCAGTGCAGAAAACCAATCATTAGAGCTCAGTCCTGGTTACCGCTGGTTACCTGGTAACCTCTGGTTACAATCAATAAGAATATTTGGTATGATTTCAGCAGGTAGTCGTGTTGCTGAGGAGGTGGAGGCCTGCAGCTGCTGCCTTGCTCAATGGCACCTCAGCAGTGGTATCTGCCAGTCTGGGGTTCAAACGAGCAACCCTCTGGTCACAAGCTGGCGTGTTTTCCATGTGAACAGAGCTTGTCGGTGCTTCATCAGACTGATCAGTGTTTATATCTGACTTCAGGGTTCGGTGGCCTATGTCCCCCAGCAGGCCTGGATCCAGAACGCCACTCTGAAGAACAACATCCTGTTTGGCCAGGAGAGAAAGGAGAGCTGGTATCACCGCGTGGTGGAGGCCTGCGCTCTGCTGCCCGACCTGGACATCCTGCCTGCCGGAGACGCCACTGAGATTGGGGAGAAGGTACCAACACTGCCCCCTGCTGGAGCTGTCCACACAGACATTAGATCTGCTCATGTGTTTACTGAGGGGTATTCCATCAAGGCGGATAAAGGAAAAGCCTGGCTTAATTTGATAAGTCTTGCTAATTTTTGTGAGAGTTCCAATCTATAACTAATACTTATATGATTTATATGATTCGCTGCTCAGTAACCATGGTAACTTATACAGCAGAACTAGTCTGCTCCGTAGCAGAATAACTGTCAAGCTTAATTTAGCTGTGTGTTAAAGAATGTTCGATGGACAGCAACAGACAGATGTTTTTTTCTGTGAAGTGTCCTTTTGAGCTTGCATCACTTTTGTCATGTCTGTGTTCGGAAACATAAAATAGAAAACTGTGAGGGACCTTTACAAAAATATCTCTTTCAGTTAATCCCGATTTTATTCATGGTCACTTGTTTTGGAATTAATCATTTTATTTAAGAGCTTAGCATTTATAATTTAAGAACTTATTCACATGTTTACATGCTGTTGACGCGCTGCATGCTGCTGATGTGCTGCGGTAAGCATATTGTCTCATTTCCAGTCGCCATCTGTATTAGTGAGAGCATTTTTGCTGCTCTCCACTTGCTATATTCCTCATTACTGTGGATAAATACCTGCTGTATATTTAAACTTACGCTAGTTCTACTCAAGCACTCTTAGCACTCTCCATCTTTTAGTGACTTTTTCGCTAAGCCTACAGTTGCTGTCGAGGTGGTGTCCAGCAAACGATGTGGGCTTCATAGATAACTGGCAGACTTTCTGGGGAAGACCTGGTCTGATTAGGAGAGACGGCATACATCCCACTCTGGATGGAGCTGCTCTCATATCTAGAAATATGGCTGAGTTTATTAGTAGACCAAAACCATGACAACCCAGAGCTGAGACCAGGAAGCAGAGCTGCAGTCCTACACGCTTCTCTGCGCTTCCATTAGAGCAGTTACCCACCCAAAACCACATAGAGACCATGTCTGTCCCCAAAACCACATAGAGACCATGTCTGTCCCCAAAACCACATAGAGACCACGTCTGTCCCCAAAACCACATAGAGACTGTGTCTGTCCCCAAAACCACATAGAGACTGTGTCTGTCCCCCAAAACCACATAGAGACCGTGTCTGTCCCCAAAACCACATAGAGACCGTGTCTGTCCCCCAAACCACATAGAGACCGTGTCTGTCCCCCAAACCACATAGAGACCACGTCTGTCCCCAAAACCACATAGAGACCGCATCTGTCCCCCGACAACTTAAATCAATTGAATCTAAAATAAACAGAAGAGGATTCATTCATAAAAATCTCATAAAAATCAACACCACTCCTGCAACAGTACAATAAAATAAGAGAATTAAATGTGGACTCTTGAACATTAGATCTCTGTCATCTGAAGCCGTATTAGTAAACGATTTAATCTCAGATCATCATATTGATTGATTGTCTTACTGAAACCTGGCTGTGTCATGAAGAACATGTCAGTCTAAATGAATCCAGTCCTCCCAGTCATATTAATACTCACATTCCTCCAGACACTGGCCGAGGAGGAGTCGCAGCCTCATTATCAACTCTAGACCTGAACTTCATTATAACTCATTAGAAAGTCTTGTTCTTAGTCTCTCAGGCAACCTGGAAAACTTTACAGCCAGTTCTATGTGTTATAGTGTAGGAATTTGTGCACTCAAATATCTTTATGGTTTGTTTACTGATGTGTTTACTGATGATGTGATTACTAATGATGTGTTTACTGACGTGTTTACTGATGATGTGTTTACTGACGTGTTTACTGACGATGTGTTTACTGACGATGTGTTTACTGACGATGTGTTTACTGACGATGTGTTTACAGACGTGTTTACTGACGATGTGTTTACTGATGATGTGTTTACTGATGATGTGTTTACTGATGATGTGTTTACTGACGTGTTTACTGATGATGTGTTTACTGACGATGTGTTTACTGACGATGTGTTTACTGACGATGTGTTTACAGACGTGTTTACTGATGATGTGTTTACTGATGATGTGTTTACTGATGATGTGTTTACTGACGTGTTTACTGATGATGTGTTTACTGACGTGTTTACTGACGATGTGTTTACTGACGTGTTTACTGACGATGTGTTTACTGACGATGTGTTTACAGACGTGTTTACTGATGATGTGTCAACCTGGAAAACTTTACAGCCAGTTCTATGTGTTATAGTGTAGGAATTTGTGCACTCAAATATCTTTATGGTTTGTTTACTGATGTGTTTACTGATGATGTGATTACTAATGATGTGTTTACTGACGTGTTTACTGATGATGTGTTTACTGACGATGTGTTTACTGACGATGTGTTTACAGACGTGTTTACTGACGATGTGTTTACTGACGATGTGTTTACTGATGATGTGTTTACTGACGATGTGTTTACAGACGTGTTTACTGACGTGTTTACTGACGATGTGTTTACTGACGATGTGTTTACTGACGATGTGTTTACAGACGTGTTTACTGACGATGTGTTTACTGACGATGTGTTTACTGATGATGTGTTTACTGACGTGTTTACTGATGATGTGTTTACTGACGATGTGTTTACTGACGATGTGTTTACTGACGATGTGTTTACAGACGTGTTTACTGATGATGTGTTTACTGATGATGTGTTTACTGATGATGTGTTTACTGACGTGTTTACTGATGATGTGTTTACTGACGTGTTTACTGACGATGTGTTTACTGACGTGTTTACTGACGATGTGTTTACTGACGATGTGTTTACAGACGTGTTTACTGATGATGTGTTTACTGATGATGTGTTTACTGATGATGTGTTTACTGACGTGTTTACTGATGATGTGTTTACTGACGTGTTTACTGACGATGTGTTTACTGACGATGTGTTTACAGACGTGTTTACTGACGATGTGTTTACTGACGATGTGTTTACTGACGATTTGTTTACTGATGATGTGTTTACTGACGTGTTTACTGATGATGTGTTTACTGATGATGTGTTTACTGACGTGTTTACTGACGTGTTTACTGACGATGTGTTTACTGACGTGTTTACTGATGATGTGTTTACTGACGTGTTTACTGATGATGTGTTTACTGACGATTTGTTTACTGATGATGTGTTTACTGACGTGTTTACTGATGATGTGTTTACTGACGTGTTTACTGACGTGTTTACTGACGATGTGTTTACTGACGTGTTTACTGATGATGTGTTTACTGACGTGTTTACTGACGATGTGTTTACTGACGTGTTTACTGACGATGTGTTTACTGACGTGTTTACTGACGATGTGTTTACAGACGATGTGTTTACAGACGATGTGTTTACTGACGATGTGTTTACTGACGATGTGTTTACTGATGTGTTTACTGACGATGTGTTTACAGACGATGTGTTTACTGACGAGATGTTTACGATGATGTGTTTACTGACGATGTGTTTCCTGACGATGTGTTAACTGACGTGTTTACTGACAATGTGTTTACTGATTTGTTTACTGACGAGATGTGTACTGATGATGTGTATGCTGACGATGTGTTTACAGACGATGTGTTTACAGACGATGTGTTTACTGATGGTGTGTTTACTGACGTGTTTACTGATGTGTTTACTGACGATGTGTTTACTGATGATGTGTTTACTGACGATGTGTTTACTGACATGTTTATTGATGTGTTTACTGACGATGTGTTTACTAATGATGTGTTTACTAATGATGTGTTTACTGACAAGATGTGTACTGATGATGTGTTTACTGACATGTTTATTGATGTGTTTACTGACAAGATGTGTACTGACGATGTGTTTACTGACGATGTGTTTACTAATGATGTGTTTACTGACAAGATGTGTACTGATGATGTGTTTACTGACGATGTGTTTACTGACATGTTTATTGATGTGTTTACTGACAAGATGTGTACTGATGATGTGTTTACTGACGATGTGTTTACTGACATGTTTATTGATGTGTTTACTGACAAGATGTGTACTGACGATGTGTTTACTGAAGTGTTTACCGATGTGTTTACTGACGTGTTTACTGACAATGTGTTTACTGATTTGTTTACTGACGAGATGTGTACTGATGATGTGTATGCTGACGATGTGTTTACAGACGATGTGTTTACAGACGATGTGTTTACTGATGGTGTGTTTACTGACGTGTTTACTGATGTGTTTACTGACAATGTGTTCACTGATGATGTGTTTTCTGATGTGTTTATTGACGTGTTTACTGACAATGTGTTTACTGATTTGTTTACTGACGAGATGTGTACTGATGATGTGTATGCTGACGATGTGTTTACAGACGGTGTGTTTACTGACATGTTTATTGATGTGTTTACTGACGATGTGTTTACTAATGATGTGTTTACTGACAAGATGTGTACTGATGATGTGTTTACTGACGATGTGTTTACTGACATGTTTATTGATGTTTTTACTGACAAGATGTGTACTGACGATGTGTTTACTGATGTGTTTACCGATGTGTTTACTGACGATGTGTTTACTGACGATGTGTTTACAGACGATGTGTTTACTGATGATGTGTTTACTGACGTGTTTACTGATGTGTTTATTGACGTGTTTACTGATGTGTTTACAGACAATGTGTTTAGTGACGAGATGTGTACTGACGAGATGTGTACTGACGATGTGTTTACGATGATGTGTTTACAGACGATGTGTTCACTGATGATGTGTTTACTGGCTGCAGGGCCTGAACCTCTCCGGAGGACAGAAGCAGAGGGTGAGTCTGGCTAGGGCCGTCTACAGGAAGTCAGATGTTTACCTGCTGGATGACCCCCTGTCGGCTGTTGATGCTCACGTGGGACAACACATTTTTGATCGAGTCATTGGACCCAAAGGTCTCCTGAAAGACAAGGTGTGACCCTGCAGGACATCCAGCTGACAGTGATCATCTTCTGGCTGGGCAAAGACAAGCAAGGCCCAGATTTGTTTTTTTGGAATTTTAGGTTGCACTGACCCTTTAATACTCAACTCACACCAGCAAAAAGGCCACAGATCCTTTATAATGATACAGTGAATGATGGACTGAGACAAGGAGTTTACAAAAATTACAAAAGATTACAAAATGTATTAATACAATAAGACCAGTAATAATTTCACAAGAAATTAAACACAGAAAATCTATTAATACTATCTACTTTAAAACAGTGCAAAAATACAAAATATTTTGCAATAAGCAATAAATTGTGTGTGTGTGTGGGCGTTACACACTGTTATTATTGCGTAACAGCCACAACCTGTCACACCAGGGACCAGAGGAGAACAGCAGCATAGCGGGACTTCTCAGTGTGGCTTATAAAGTAGACCAAACAAATTGATAACAATGAAATAAGCAGTGCTAAAGCCTGTCTAGCGCTACAGTAGCCCAGGAGGGACATTTACTGGCTACCAGCTGCAAGACCTCCAGTCTGATTCTTTCACATTATGTATTTTTATATTTAAGACAAACATATCGAGGTTTTAAGTATTAATCAGTATTTATGTGACTCCCCTCTTCACATCATTTCTGTGATACTGCATGCATAAAGAAATCCAGGTGATGTGAGGTGTGAATGAGTATAAACAACAACATGAAAGAAAGTAACATTCTACTATACACAGATGTTATAAATAGTAAGTTCTCTAATAGTAAAATAAGGGCTGCATTTAAAAATAAAATATGCATTCTAAAATAAAGTGGATCGATTATATCAGGCTCTTAGATCATTTATTTTCTGTGACTTCAGTTCAGATTTGAGTGGACATGTTTGCTGCAAAGAGTTGTGCTTTGTCTGTACTGGCGCTCCACAATCGCCATGGTCATGGATCAGATGAGACAAACTGGTTTTGAACTGCTTGTGGAAGTATTTCCTTTGTTTTACCCACATAACTACAGTCATTGGGCCTCATTCACTAATATGTGCGTAGAAATGTTCTTACTTTGCACAAAACTACCATCAGATTCATGATATGTGCATTGGACCAATTTTGTTCTCACCACCATGTGTATGTTGGTGAATCAGAATTATTCTAAATTGACAGACTTGTGCCCGCTATCAGTAATTAGCATATTAACGTCCCCATTTCTCTATATAAGGAAAACTCTGCTGGAGTCGTGCAGCAGTGCAGCAGCTGTCGCTTATTGCAAAGAGGACCGTGATGGTAAAAATGTAGAAACACTTAACTGCTGGTGAAATGCAAACAATAGTTTCAGAAGTAGAAGCCAGAAAAGGCAGATTTGGCCGGTAAACATGTCATTGGCACAACCATTTGGAGCCTGATAGTGAATCCTGTATACAGCTGCAGACCTCTTGCACTACTAACACACAGCACGTCTGTAAGTAAATACAAAGCCGTGAATGTGTAGATCTGTGGAACTGATCTAAATAAATCTCTACTGCTGCTCCATTGTGTTTTGTCTCTGTTCACAACAGGCTGTGATGTAGCCCCCCCCCACATACTACAACACTACTACTGTACTGTCAGACTGCAATGTAGTGACAGCAGAGCTCACCCAGAGCAGAGCAGCTCATTTAGTATTGGTTTATTAATATTAAATGTATCGCATGTCAGCTCACCACCTGGGACACACAACTCATTGTGTTTGTTGTTATTCAGACTCGGCTGCTGGTGACTCATGGCCTCAGCTTCCTGACTAAGGCAGACCTGGTCCTGGTGATGGAGGGGGGTCAGATCTCTGAGATGGGATCCTTCATGGAGCTGATGGACCGGAAGGGAGCCTTCGCCCACCTCATCCACACCTTCAGTGGGCCACACCGCAGAGAGAGCTCCGCCCACAGGGACAAGAGTAAAACAAACTGATCACTACACTGATCAATGAAATGATCAACAAACTGATTATCAGATATGTGTTTACTGGCTGTCAGCTGAGTGTTCAGATCAGAAATAAAGAGAACAGGATAGACTGCAGCTCCTTTGATCTGATGTCTGTTATTGATTTGATCAAAATATAAATCAGAGGAGTGTCTTGGTTCACTGAACCAGTTTATAATTTGGTCAGGAAGGTTCAAGAGGTTACAGTTAGTTTATATTTTATTATTATAACAGTTAGAGAGGTTACAGTTAGTTTATATTTTATTATTATAACGGTTAGAGAGGTTACAGTTAGTTTATATTTTATTATTATAACAGTTAGAGAGGTTACAGTTAGTTTATATTTTATTATTATAACAGTTAGAGAGGTTACAGTTAGTTTATATTTTATTATTATAACAGTTAGAGAGGTTACAGTTAGTTTATATTTTATTATTATAACAGTTAGAGAGGTTACAGTTAGTTTATATTTTATTATTATAACAGTTAGAGAGGTTACAGTTAGTTTATATTTTATTATTATAACAGTTAGAGAGGTTACAGTTAGTTTATATTTTATTATTATAACAGTTAGAGAGGTTACAGTTAGTTTATATTTTATTATTATAACAGTTAGAGAGGTTACAGTTAGTTTATATTTTATTATTATAACAGTTAGAGAGGTTACAGTTAGTTTATATTTTATTATTATAACAGTTAGAGAGGTTATAGTTAGTTTATATTTTATTATTATAATGGTTAGAGAGGTTACAGTTAGTTTATATTTTATTATTATAACAGTTAGAGAGGTTACAGTTAGTTTATATTTTATTATTATAACAGTTAGAGAGGTTACAGTTAGTTTATATTTTATTATTATAACGTTAGAGAGGTTACAGTTAGTTTATATTTTATTATTATAACAGTTAGAGAGGTTACAGTTAGTTTATATTTTATTATTATAACAGTTAGAGAGGTTACAGTTAGTTTATATTTTATTATTATAACGGTTAGAGAGGTTACAGTTAGTTTATATTTTATTATTATAACGGTTAGAGAGGTTACAGTTAGTTTATATTTTATTATTATAACAGTTAGAGAGGTTACAGTTAGTTTATATTTTATTATTATAACGGTTAGAGAGGTTACAGTTAGTTTATATTTTATTATTATAACAGTTAGAGAGGTTACAGTTAGTTTATATTTTATTATTATAACAGTTAGAGAGGTTACAGTTAGTTTATATTTTATTATTATAACAGTTAGAGAGGTTACAGTTAGTTTACTTATTATTAAATGTCCTGATGGTAAAACAATATAATTGTTTGTGTTTCCAGGCAGCAGGAAGTCGTTGTCTCGCCTCAGTATGACGGATTTCTCCATCGATCTGTCTCAGGAGCAGCTGATCAGGTACTTACATACACAGACTGAAGTACTGATCAGGTACTTACATACACAGTCTGAAGTACTGATCAGGTACTTACATACACAGACTGAAGTACTGATCAGGTACTTACATACACAGACTGAAGTACTGATCAGGTACTTACATACACAGACTGAAGTACTGATCAGGTACTTACATACACAGACTGAAGTACTGATCAGGTACTTACATACACAGTCTGAAGTACTGATCAGGTACTTACATACACAGACTGAAGTACTGATCAGGTGCTTACATACACAGACTGAAGATATCACACATGACGACAAGCAGATGACATGCTGCTGCATGTCAAGACAGTTTATCTCCAGTATGCTGCACAAACAGGAGCAGATCTTCATCATCTCCTCTCAACACCTCAGCGAAGTTTATGGGTATGATTCAAAGCTCCACAATGGAAGAGAAAACTACAGAAGAAGAATGATACTACCACAGTGTCTGCAGGGATCATTTTAGAAATAAACATGAAAGAAGGTGTGACGTCAGTTCAACAAACTACTGATGTTCTTTTGTTGTGTACATGATGGTGTTCATACATACATAAAGCTGTATGTATGAACTCTTTCAACATCTGACCCAAAGCTGTAAACTCTGACTGTATTTTTAATATCTGTGAGAGCTGATGATCTGATGATGGACACTGGTTCCAGCTGTGATGCTGTACAGTAACATCTGGTTGTGTGTTCCAGCTGTGACCTGAGTGGTGCCAGTGTTCAGATGATGGAGGCTGTCGATCAGGACTCAGACCCTGAGGATTCTGGGAAACTTACTCAGGCTGATGAGGCTCACACAGGCAGGGTGGGACCTCCTCCTCCTCCTCATCATCATCATCATTGTTGTTATTATTAACACCTTTATAGTCAGGATTTAAAGAAACAACACAAACATGGAATAAGTCTGATGTTTGAATGATGTGATGAACCTGTTTGGTGTCTTGCCATCGCCCTAACAGGAAGTTCTTCTTCTGTGGTCAGGTGAAGCTGCAGATGTACAGAGAGTACTTCAGGACCGTCGGCCTGACCTTCATCATGACCATCATCTTTCTCTGCGCCTTCCAACAGGCCGCCTCGTTGGCCTACAGCTATTGGCTGAGCCTGTGGGCTGATGAGCAGCCCGTCAATGGCACACAGAGTGACCACGAGTTGAAACTCAGCGTGTTTGGAGCGCTGGGTGTCACCCAGGGTGGGTCAAAGGTCACTCAGCCAGATGTTGATGCACTGAAGATGATGATATTTTACTGATATCCAGCTGCTGCTCTGACTGGGTGGACAACAAAAGTTAAAGCCATTGAACATACTGACTTATTGCTTTATTTCAGTATTGATCAGGTTCACTGACACCTCAGAGTCACATGATTAAATCTTCACCACTGGCGTTTGCTCTAGTCTTCATCGTATGTTTACACTTCCAGGAGCGGCCATGTTTGGGACAACGCTGGCTATCGCTCTGGGGGGCATCGTCGCGTCGCGTCATCTCCACGCCGACCTGCTACACAGCGTCCTGCGCTCGCCCATGTCCTTCTTCGAGGCGACACCCAGCGGAAACCTGCTGAATCGCTTCTCCAAGGAGATCGACGCCATCGACTGCATGATTCCTGAGGGGCTGAAGATGATGTTGGGCTACCTGTTCAAGCTGCTTGAGGTCTGCATCATTGTGCTGCTGGCAACACCGTTCACTGGGCTGGTGCTTGTGCCGCTCACATGTCTCTACATCTTCATTCAGGTAAAACTTTATGTGACCATCTCCGATGTACAGATCAGGGGTCTCATTTATAACTGTTGCTGAAAGAGGCGACGCCACTTCCCACAAAGTTATGATCTATAAAAACAAACTTGTTGGGAGAATGTGTGCAGCTGTACGTAAACTCTGAGCAGGCGTACCAACATTTACAAGACGGGAAATCATCGACAGATGGTGAGGTGGTGAATTAAAGCCAGATGTATAATAATCCTCTCACACATTTAATCTCACTTCATATCAAACATTAATTATTGATCCACGTTATCATGAACATTCAAACCAGCAGTGTTATCTGTACTGGGGCTTGCAGTCAGCCGTAATTATTCCATAAACATCTTTCAATATGAAAAGATATAAAACAAGTCAGATCTTAAAGTCAACGCTTCATCAGTGCTGTCTCACCCGGAGCAGCAGCTGCTGAAATGAACGATGTCAGGATGTGGCAGGATTCTGCAAAGTCTGGCTTTCCTTTCTCTGATAGGAGCTCAGTGTGAATATACTGATTCATTTTCACCTCAGACACGTTAACTAACTGATGAAATTATCATCATCCATTGTAGAAATCCAAGATGACATCAATAACTTAAACAAACGTAACTAAAACATATTTACAGGACAGAGTGTTGATAGATGTTTAATATTTGGTTATACTGTGCATATATCAGCAGGTATGAGTTTAGTTCCCGTGTAGTTTATGTGTGTTGTTAAGCGCAGAGACACTGGAGACACCGCGGTGGCTGCCACACACACTCACCGCCACATCTTCACCACCTGCACTCACTGTGTCAGTTAGAGAAACACCTGTATGTCAATATCAACCACTACAGTGTTTATTGTACAGTAGATATTGAGTGTGTGGTGTAAAAACGACTCATACTGGTTAACTGGGAGCTGGCCCGCTGCAGGGTAACATTTAACCAGAGATGTCTGACTTTACCATAAGTTGTTTATGCTTGTTTTGGTTACACACATAAGTTCAAGACGTCTGAAAACGTGGAAATAAAACGGTAAAAGTCCGTTCATGGCTGCTGCGGTCCCTCCTCTGCTGCTGCTGAGCGCAAATGACGAGGGCGGGTCCGATACGCTGACTCTCGACACTGATTGGTCAGGTGTCTAAAGACAAAGAGACTGATTGGTGCGTTGAAAGAGACACATGAACATCAATATTCATGAAGGCTTTTGCATCGTCCATTTAGGGTTGAATGTGGGCGCGTGGAGGCGGGACATGAGGCTGATCCACGTGCGCACATTTCCACGGTGATCTATGAAGGGAAATATACGTGCATTTATGCATATACTTGGTTTTATAAATCTGATTATTTTTTGGCACAAGCCATTTTCAGCCTTTGTACGCACGTAAACTTTTAGTGTGGATCCTAAACACTGTTTTATAAATGAGACCCCAGGTCTTTTCGGTCTTTTCTGAAACTATTATTTTTATGCTTCTGGTCTGCAGAGTTTCTACGTGGCGGCGTCATGTCAGCTGCGACGCCTGGAGGCAGTAAGTCGCTCGCCGATCTACAGCCACTTCAACGAGACAGTGCAGGGCGCCAGCATCATTCGAGCCTTCGGTGAACAGCGGCGCTTTGTGCTGCAGGCCGACCATCGCATTGACAACAACCAGGAGGCTTATTTCCCTCGCTTTGTCGCCACCAGGTTCATTTCAGCAACAGAGAAAAACTTTAAAATTTACAGTTTGTGTTTGTTCTGCTGAGTTTCTGCAGTGTCTCACATATTTCTGGTAATTATTAGACAATATTTTAAAGAAGTATTTTTTACATTGTGCTGATGTTTCTGTAGTTATATATCATACTGTATCTGTATTTGTGAGATAATGTACTTTTTAGATGAAACGCTGTCTGGCTCTCACATGGCTGCTGGTTTCTGCTGATATCAAGGATATTGCTCATGTTAAAAATATTGTTATTATATTTATGTACATTTTATATGTTTTGCAGATCGTTGTTGATGATTTGATTTTGTAATACTGATCTGGTGTCTGTCAGATGGCTGGCGGTGAATCTGGAGTTTTTGGGGAATCTGCTTGTTCTAGCTGCTGCCATCCTGTCGGTGCGAAGTCGGGCTGAGCTGAGCCCAGGCATCGTGGGATTGGCGGTGACACACTCTCTCCAGGTCAAACACACACTCACCAAACTGGAATCGCATGTGTTCAAGTCTTAATACACTCCAGTTCCTCCCACCAACATGAAGGTGCCCCGAGCAGCAGCGGGTGGAGATTTCACTCCTGCCAGCCAACAAACAGCACATGAAGACAGCAATGTTCAGGTGACTGACGCAGCATTTGTGTTTGCAGGTGACAGGGATCTTGAGCTGGATTGTTCGATCCTGGACTGACGTAGAGAACAACATTGTGTCAGTGGAGAGAGTGAAGGAGTACATTGACACCCCCAAAGAGGTGCAAGTTTACATCAACTCTCTCGGTCCGAAGTGTTTCTGTGTTGACCTGATTACTGACCTCCTGTCACAGCTGTGATGCTCTGCAGCTCCTCTGACCCTCTTTGTCTCCAGGCCGCCTGGACACTCCCGGCCAGTCTGCTGCCTGCAGCCTGGCCCACCACAGGGACCATCCAGTTTGTGGACTACGGACTGCAGTACCGTAAAGGTCTGGACTGGGCCTTGAAGGGAATCTCCATCAGTATCCAGGACAAAGAGAAGGTCAGCACCGATCACAGTCTAACTACTACTGAACTACTGATCACTCATCAGCTGCCGGTGCTCACATGCAGATCCTTGTTAGTCTGGATGGTTAAACTCTGAGTGTGAGCTACTCTCTGATCTTTGTTATTTGCCATCATTATAAAACTTGTGTTATTTATGAACACAGATGTTGTCATGGTTTACGATGCTTTCTTACGATTGCTTCAGAGGTTTTATGAGTTTAATGTGAGGATCAAAGTTTTCTGCTTCCTGTAGGTTAGATGTCAGAGCTGCATGTTCTTCGTGCTTCATCCCTTCCTGCAAGGGAACTTTTCTTGTTCATAACAAACAAGAAACAGTATTTCCTGTTGAATCTGCAGGTGGGGATTGTTGGACGGACCGGAGCGGGGAAGTCCTCCCTGGCTTTGGGACTGTTCCGGATCCTGGAGGCGGTGAAGGGACAGATCTGCATTGACGGGATCAACATCGCTCAGATCGGCCTTCATGAGCTCCGCTCCAGAATCACCATCATCCCTCAGGTGAGACACGAACTCTGCAGGTAGGTCAGTAGGTACGTATCCAGGTAACAGGGATCAGCAGTGTGACAGTGTTAAAATATTATGTGAGTGTTATGCACTATGATGGCGGCAGTGACCTCTGACCTTTGCTCTGCAGGACCCGGTGCTGTTCTCAGGGTCTCTGAGGATGAATTTGGACCCCTTTGACACCTGTTCAGATGAGGAGCTGTGGAGAGCTCTGCAGCTGGCTCACCTACACGCCTTTGTGTCCGCTCTGCCACAAAAACTCAACCATCAGTGCTGCGAAGGAGGAGAGAACCTCAGGTAGATCAGCCAGTTACCTGGCTGTTGCCATGCCGATATATTGATGATGTTATTAAACACCGTGTAGAAACGGCTCTGTGACTTCAGGGGAAGTGACATCAGATTACTGTGTATATTTGCAGTGTAGGTCAGCGGCAGCTGCTGTGTCTGGCCCGAGCTCTGCTGAGAAAGACCAGGATCCTGGTTCTGGATGAAGCCACAGCAGCTGTGGACCTGGAGATGGACCAGTTGATCCAGTCCACCATCCGGACTCAGTTTAAGGACTGCACGGTCCTGACCATTGCCCACCGCCTCAACACCATCCTGGACTACAGCAGGTACGATACTTGAACCACCAGCAGGTACTTGACCCATCGACCATTACGACCCGCCTGCAGAGTCAAGGGTCATATGTACGTTTAAAGTAGAACATGTGATGTGATGAACATGTACAGTAGAACATGTGATGCACATGTACAGTAGAACATGTGATGCACATGTACAGTAGAACATGTGATGCACATGTAAAGTAGAACATATGATGTGGTGAACATGTACAGTAGAACATGTGATGATCATGTACAGTAGAACATGTGATGATCATGTACAGTAGAACATGTGATGAACATGTACAGTAGAACATGTGATGCACATGTACAGTAGAACATATGATGTGGTGAACATGTACAGTAGAACATATGATGCACATGTACAGTAGAACATGTGATGAACATGTACAGTAGAACATATGATGTGGTGAACATGTACAGTAGAACATGTGATGTGGTGAACATGTACAGTAGAACATGTGATGAACATGTACAGTAGAACATGTGATGATCATGTACAGTAGAACATGTGATGCACATGTACAGTAGAACATGTGATGTGATGAACATGTACAGTAGAACATGTGATGTGATGAACATGTACAGTAGAACATGTGATGCACATGTACAGTAGAACATGTGATGATCATGTACAGTAGAACATGTGATGAACATGTACAGTAGAACATGTGATGTGGTGAACATGTACAGTAGAACATGTGATGATCATGTACAGTAGAACATGTGATGAACATGTACAGTAGAACATGTGATGCACATGTACAGTAGAACATATGATGTGGTGAACATGTACAGTAGAACATATGATGCACATGTACAGTAGAACATGTGATGAACATGTACAGTAGAACATATGATGTGGTGAACATGTACAGTAGAACATGTGATGTGGTGAACATGTACAGTAGAACATGTGATGAACATGTACAGTAGAACATGTGATGATCATGTACAGTAGAACATGTGATGCACATGTACAGTAGAACATGTGATGTGATGAACATGTACAGTAGAACATGTGATGTGATGAACATGTACAGTAGAACATGTGATGCACATGTACAGTAGAACATGTGATGATCATGTACAGTAGAACATGTGATGAACATGTACAGTAGAACATGTGATGATCATGTACAGTAGAACATGAGATGTGGTGAACATGTACAGTAGAACATGTGATGTGGTGAACATGTACAGTAGAACATGTGATGAACATGTACAGTAGAACATGTGATGTGGTGAACATGTACAGTAGAACATGTGATGTGGTGAACATGTACAGTAGAACATGTGATGAACATGTACAGTAGAACATGTGATGATCATGTACAGTAGAACATGTGATGTGGTGAACATGTACAGTAGAACATGTGATGATCATGTACAGTAGAACATGTGATGTGGTGAACATGTACAGTAGAACATGTGATGTGATGCACATGTACAGTAGAACATGTGATGTGGTGAACATGTACAGTAGAACATGTGATGCACATGTACAGTAGAACATGTGATGAACATGTACAGTAGAACATGTGATGATCATGTACAGTAGAACATGTGATGTGGTGAACATGTACAGTAGAACATGTGATGAACATGTACAGTAGAACATGTGATGATCATGTACAGTAGAACATGTGATGTGGTGAACATGTACAGTAGAACATGTGATGAACATGTACAGTAGAACATGTGATGATCATGTACAGTAGAACATGTGATGTGGTGAACATGTACAGTAGAACATGTGATGAACATGTACAGTAGAACATGTGATGATCATGTACAGTAGAACATGTGATGTGGTGAACATGTACAGTAGAACATGTGATGTGATGCACATGTACAGTAGAACATGTGATGTGATGAACATGTACAGTAGAACATGTGATGATCATGCACAGTAGAACATGTGATGAACATGTACAGTAGAACATGTGATGTGGTGAACATGTACAGTAGAACATGTGATGATCATGTACAGTAGAACATGTGATGATCATGCACAGTAGAACATGTGATGTGATGAACATGTACAGTAGAACATGTGATGCACATGTACAGTAGAACATGTGATGTGGTGAACATGTACAGTAGAACATGTGATGCACATGTACAGTAGAACATGTGATGAACATGTACAGTAGAACATGTGATGATCATGTACAGTAGAACATGTGATGTGGTGAACATGTACAGTAGAACATGTGATGAACATGTACAGTAGAACATGTGATGAACATGTACAGTAGAACATGTGATGCAGGTCTCACTGAACTCTTAAGAGAGCAGGTTTTCTGACCCTTTAATACAGATTCTGTTTGTTAAAACCTGCGGACGTCGGTCTGATTCGTCTTGTTTCTGCGTCTCAGGGTCGTCGTGATGGACCGAGGCTCCATCGCAGAGATGGACTCCCCCTCCCAGCTCTTCCAGCAGCAGGGCCACTTCTATCAGATGTGCCTCCAGGCCGGTCTGACAGACTCATTTAAACCAATCAACACGCAGTAAACATGTGATGTCTGTTCCTCTGTGCAGGGTGTGTGAACCTGTTAGATGGATGAGGACTACAGGTTTATAGTTGGTACATCTTTGAAAGATCAGTTCAGAGCAGCCTGACCACGTCTGGATGTTCAGTCTTTTTATCTCTAACTTGTTTTGGACGTTTACAGAAGTGACAACCATGAAGAGAACTTCATTTATAACTTCATCAGTCTCATGATGGACAATCTGTATCTTCTTTTATTCTAGTTTTGAGCTTCTTGATAACTGTTGTGATCGATCTTCCTGCAGGCTGTGTGTTAGTGAGCAGCAGGATTTATCTGCTATGATGATGTCACATGTTCCTGTTTCAACAGAAAATAAACTTCATGATGTTTCCTGTGAGATCTATGATACTTTTATTGAGCACATGTTCTGCTGAATGTTGCTACGAAACAAGATGGAAGAAGTACATTTATAGCTTATGTGTTTATAAAAGATAGATAGATAGATAGATAGATGATAGATAGATAGAGAGATAGATAGATGATAGATAGACAGATAGATAGATAGATAGACAGATAGATAGATAGATAGATAGACAGATAGATAGATAGATAGATAGATAGATAGATAGATAGATAGATAGACAGATAGATAGATAGATAGATGATAGATAGATAGATAGATAGATAGATAGATAGAGAGATAGATAGATAGATAGATAGATAGATAGCCTACACCCCCCCCCCCCCCCCAAAATGGTACAACCTTCAAAGCCCCCGTCTGTTTGCTTCGGTTCGCTTGTAGCCGACTACCTGCCTCTCGCCTGAAGTTTGCCATATTAGCTGCTTTATCAAGCTGTTTTTAAATGAGACCATAAGTAGAGCGACCGTGGGGGCAGAGGGGGCGGCCCCCCCCCGGGGCCCACACTCAGTAGGGGCCCGCTGGGGACGTAGCGCTCGACCCCGCAGGTGCAGCAGGAATAGCAGAACTTAACTCTCTCAGCTTCTTCTATTCATTCTCTATACTCCCCCCTCCCACCACAGTGTGGGTTGCAATGGCAGAGCGGCGCTGTCCGTATTTCTGCTCGTTAACTCTGCGGGAAGTGAAGATCGCAGAAGCAGCGATTCAAAGTTTATGACAAACTTTGCTGAAAACTTTATCCAAAATATGAGATATTCACGTCTTTTTATGTTCATGGTGAATCAAACTTGCCAGACAACGTTTCATCCTTCTGAGGCTCATTAAGAGCTGTTTGCGTTTGTGTGTGGATGAAGCCAAACTATCCAACCTCACTTTGCTGCGTGTTGAGCGGGACATGAACACTAATAAGGACTAAGTGGTTGGCAGGTTTGCCACCATGAAGGAGAGGAGGATGAAGTTTTAAAAGAGACCGTGAAATGTACAAAGTTTGTTACACTGTTCAGATTATTTTGTTCCATGGAGGATGGAGAAATACACAAATGGACTAACGATACACTAAACTACAGCAGTCTAAGCAGGGACAACAACTGGTGAGTGAAACATCCATAATTAGTCTTTATTAACTTAAAAGTTGGTTATGAAGAAATCAGTCTTAATGTTAGATGAATGTGTTGTTTAACTCCATGTTTACTGCATCTCAGCACCTGTCTGTGTCACTGCCTGTGCTGTTGTAGACTGTCCTCTTTGTATTTGAATAGACCTTGTAGTGTTGTAGACCGCTGTGTCTATTTTATGTTTATGTTATTCCCGTGTTCAGCTCCCGTGAGCTGAACTGTTGGTCAGTCGGTGTGTGTATATATATATATATATATATATATGTGTGTGTGTGTGTGTCTGTGTGTATGTATACACACACACACACACACACACACATACATACATATATATATATATGTTCTACTGTACATGTTCACCACATCACATATATATATATATATATGTATGAAATACTGATTGATGAGATGGAGAAATGAACCAGAATAACTGAAATGACGTCAGCTGGTTAATAAAACGATCAGTTCTATATTGATTATATGTTGTAGGTGTAAACTTCCGCCAGCAGGCGGCGCCACTGAGAATCCTGTACAGGAAGTGTCTCGTGTTGACTCGGAGACCGGAAGTCCACGTCAGTGCCGGACCAGGACTGAAGACAGACCTGATCCAGACCCGGTCCCGGACTGAACTTTACTGTTTAGACACAACATGGCGGACGAGAGCGCGCGCCGTGCCGTGTCGCAGATCCCGCTACTGAAGACGCACGCGGGCCCGCGGGACCGCGCGCTGTGGCCACAGAGGCTGAAGGAGGAGTACCAGGCGCTGATCCGGTTCGTGGAGCAGAACAAGGCGGCGGACAACGACTGGTTCCGACTGGAGTCCAACCCGGACGGTACGCGCTGGACCGGCACGTGCTGGTTTATCCACGAGCTGCTGCGCTACGAGTTCCGGCTGGAGTTCGACATCCCGGTGACGTACCCGGATACGGCACCCGAGGTGGCGGTTCCGGAGCTGGACGGGAAGACCGCCAAGATGTACCGCGGCGGCCGCATCTGCCTGACCGAACACTTCGCGCCGCTCTGGGCGCGCAACGCGCCGCGCTTCGGCCTGGCGCACCTCATGGCGCTGGGACTCGGACCGTGGCTCGCCGTGGAGGTCCCGGACCTGATCAGCAAAGGGCTCGTGGTCCACCAGGAGCGGCAGCGCGAGGCGGCGGCGGAGTGACGTCACGGACCGAACAAACTGCTTCATGAATGAATGAATGAATTCGGGGGGGGGGGGGGGGGGGGGGGCTGACTGCTAATCAATATATCATTCAGACTCTGCTCTCTGACCTGCAGCTCTGGCGGGAAACATTCAGTGAAATTATTGATGGGAACAATGATGATTGATTGATTGATTGATGAGATTCTATTTGAATTATAATAATTTCAGTTTGTTTGGTTTCGAGCAGAAGACGAAACGTTTTGTGGTTTGATGTGAAATAAACAGAAAATGTGGAGCTTTAACTGCTCAGATTCTTATTTCATCAAATACAAAATAACTAAAGAATTTAATGTTTTTATTTACATGATTAAATATTCTGAGCAGAGAAGATTTGATGTGAAGAAGCAACAGAAGCATTAAAATAAAGCTTCTCGCCGTCCGTACAGGTGAGACACACGTTCCAAACGAACCGACGTTATGACGTCACTGATCGATCGATCTGTTTCCTGTGATGGAGGTTGACTTCAGCTGGTTGTTTACTTGTTGCTGTTTGTTTATTAAAGTCTGTGATACAGATGTTGTTTAACTGTAACGTCTCAGTGTAAATAAATTACCTCACTAGTATTTACATCAATCATATAAGTGAATATTGATTATTGTTCATCTAATTACCTTTAATGTGATTTTATTGACTCTCAGGTCTGCTGAGGTTTCACCATTAAAGGTGAGAAACACTATTAAACAGGAAACAGTCGTTAATGAGAGAAAGTCTCTAAACAACCCTTAAAAAAAATCCATAACTGATCAAATAACGTTTAAAAGCCCAAAGTGTCACATGATGTAATATAAATATATAAAATGTGTCACATGATGTAATATAAATATATAAAATGTGTCACATGATGTAATATAAATATATAAAATAAACACAATTCCAACATCTCAACTTTATTTTATTAAAATACAAAAAACAATATTTCAATTTATTTCTTTTTCAGAAAACTGAGAAAATTTGCTCTGGTGACATCATTGGTGACATCACTGGTGACATCACTCAGACAGCCAGAGTTTGAAGGTTCGGTCGTAGGAGCAGGTGGCGATCAGTTTGCCGTCAGGTGACACGTCGACGCCCATCACCTGAAAATAACAACAGTTGTGACGTTCGTGAACCTGCGATGTTTCCACCAATCAGCAGCAACGTTTGAACGGACCAATCACAGCACACGTACCTTTCCCTCGTGTCCGGCGAGCGTCTTGAGCGGCGTCCAGCCCGGGTGACTCCAAACCTTCGCCGTGTTGTCATACGCTCCGGTCAGCAGGAAGTGACCGTCCGTGGCTGCACGCACAAACAGGAAGTGATGTCAGAGACACAAAGAAGGAAGCGTCATTACGTCATAATAACTGAAACCTGAGCTGCATGAAGAAGTAAAACCAACATGTCGACATCGTCTGATGAACAAACACGTCAGAGAAAACTGACGGACGTGTTCAGTCGATTATTTGTATCTAAAGATGATTTTTGACACTTTACAGTCAAATTAAAATGCAAATAAAGTGAAACTTTACTGAGTTTAGGATCAATAAATATGAACCAAATCTGTATTCTGCTTTACGATGATCGTCAAGTTTAATAACGTTACGGTGACATCACGTATTCACATGAAACCTCCTCTGATTATTAACTCTGCAGGCTGGAAACTAACTCAGCTATAAAGCAACAAACACATTTCATGACTATCACAAACTTTTAACAACAAACTTGATCATCAGAAAATAATAAATAATAATTATGAATGAAACAATCTGTGCTGTGATAAAACAGCTGGACTGTAATCACATGTGGCCGCCTGCTCGCCGTGTCACAACCTGTAGATTACGTTACATAACGAGTTAATTTAATTAGAATATGATCACAGTTCAGCCTGTTACTAACCTCAGACACCTGCATGAATCTTACATAACATTAAAACAACTTGCACAGAAATAAATGAATTAACAGACAAATCAAAGGAAATCAGATAAATAACAACAGAGGAGCGAAGCCTCCGTCACAGACTGGAACCTGTTCACAGTTTAAATAAAGTTTAAACAGTTTTATGTTGAGTTAATGAGTTTCAATAAAGTTTTACGTTGGAATCGGACAGCTGACAGCAGGTTCTGGTGGGCGGGGACTGTGTACAGACACTTCCTGTTCCTCAGCTCCCAGACCTTACAGGTGTTATCACCACTTCCTGTTGCCAGGTGATACCTGAGAACAAAACACAACCATGTGAGATATGAGTGTTCTCTCTGCTGTGATTGGCTGTGTGTTCCCTGTGTTCTCCTGTGATTGGCTGTGTTCCCTGTGTTCTCCTGTGATTGGCTGTGTTCCCTGTGTTCTCCTGTGATTGGCTGTGTGTTCCCTATGCTCTCCTGTGATTGGCTGTGTGTTCCCTGTGTTCTCCTGTGATTGGCTGTGTTCCCTGTGTTCTCCTGTGATTGGCTGTGTGTTCCCTGTGCTCTTCTGTGATTAGCTGTGTGTTCCCTGTGCTCTCCTGTGATTGGCTGTGTTCCCTGTGTTCTCCTGTGATTGGCTGTGTTCCCTGTGTTCTCCTGTGATTGGCTGTGTTCCCTGTGCTCTCCTGTGATTGGCTGTGTGTTCCATGTGCTCTCCTGTGATTGGCTGTGTGTTCCCTGTGCTCTCCTGTGATTGGCTGTGTTCCCTGTGTTCTCCTGTGATTGGCTGTGTTCCCTGTGTTCTCCTGTGATTGGCTGTGTGTTCCCTGTGTTCTCCTGTGATTGGCTGTGTGTTCCCTGTGCTCTCCTGTGATTGGCTGACCCGTTGGGGGAGAAGTGCAGGCTGTAGATCTCCTTCAGATGTCCTTCCAGGAAAACGACACAGCGTCCCGTTCGAAGGTCCCACACCCGCCCAAAAGCATCCAGCCCTCTGATTGGACGAAACCCAGGGGCGGGGCCACACAGGGAGACAGTCAGATGATTGGTCCACAGCCAGAGGGAGGGGCCAGAGAGAGAGGATCAATAAGTTAATTAGTTTGATTAAAATGGAATAAAATTAGATCATAAACAATTAAAATGCCGTACATGCAGTACAGCGTGTACTTGTTACCCGCTACGTTATGCAGTACAGCGTGTACTTGTTACCCGCTACGTTATGCAGTACAGCGTGTATTTGTTACCCGCTACGTTATGCAGTACAGCGTGTACTTGTTACCCGCTACGTTATGCAGTACAGCGTGTATTTGTTACCCGCTACGTTATGCAGTACAGCGTGTATTTGTTACCCGCTACGTTATGCAGTACAGCGTGTATTTGTTACCCGCTACGTTATGCAGTACAGCGTGTATTTGTTACCCGCTACGTTATGCAGTACAGCGTGTACTTGTTACCCGCTACGTTATGCAGTACAGCGTGTATTTGTTACCCGGTACGTTATGCAGTACAGCGTGTATTTGTTACCCGCTACGTTATGCAGTACAGCGTGTATTTGTTACCCGCTACGTTATGCAGTACAGCGTGTACTTGTTACCCGCTACGTTATGCAGTACAGCGTGTATTTGTTACCCGCTACGTTATGCAGTACAGCGTGTATTTGTTACCCGCTACGTTATGCAGTACAGCGTGTATTTGTTACCCGGTACGTTATGCAGTACAGCGTGTATTTGTTACCCGCTACGTTATGCAGTACAGCGTGTATTTGTTACCCGGTACGTTATGCAGTACAGCGTGTACTTGTTACCCGGTACGTTATGCAGTACAGCGTGTACTTGTTACCCGGTACGTTATGCAGTACAGCGTGTACTTGTTACCCGGTACGTTATGCAGTACAGCGTGTATTTGTTACCCGCTACGTTATGCAGTACAGCGTGTACTTGTTACCCGCTACGTTATGCAGTACAGCGTGTATTTGTTACCCGCTACGTTATGCAGTACAGCGTGTATTTGTTACCCGCTACGTTATGCAGTACAGCGTGTATTTGTTACCCGCTACGTTATGCAGTACAGCGTGTACTTGTTACCCGCTACGTTATGCAGTACAGCGTGTATTTGTTACCCGCTACGTTATGCAGTACAGCGTGTATTTGTTACCCGGTACGTTATGCAGTACAGCGTGTATTTGTTACCCGGTACGTTATGCAGTACAGCGTGTATTTGTTACCCGCTACGTTATGCAGTACAGCGTGTACTTGTTACCCGCTACGTTA
The DNA here is from genome assembly GCF_963924715.1 of Thunnus thynnus. Classification (NCBI taxonomy): domain Eukaryota; kingdom Metazoa; phylum Chordata; class Actinopteri; order Scombriformes; family Scombridae; genus Thunnus; species Thunnus thynnus. The sequence continues at coordinate 77,908 of NC_089535.1, forward strand.
TGCAGTACAGCGTGTACTTGTTACCCGCTACGTTATGCAGTACAGCGTGTATTTGTTACCCGCTACGTTATGCAGTACAGCGTGTATTTGTTACCCGCTACGTTATGCAGTACAGCGTGTATTTGTTACCCGCTACGTTATGCAGTACAGCGTGTATTTGTTACCCGCTACGTTATGCAATACAGCGTGTATTTGTTACCCGCTACGTTATGCAGTACAGCGTGTACTTGTTACCCGCTACGTTATGCAGTACAGCGTGTACTTGTTACCCGCTACGTTATGCAGTACAGCGTGTACTTGTTACCCGCTACGTTATGCAGTACAGCGTGTACTTGTTACCCGGTACGTTATGCAGTACAGCGTGTACTTGTTACCCGCTACGTTATGCAGTACAGCGTGTACTTGTTACCCGCTACGTTATGCAGTACAGCGTGTATTTGTTACCCGCTACGTTATGCAGTACAGCGTGTACTTGTTACCCGCTACGTTATGCAGTACAGCGTGTATTTGTTACCCGCTACGTTGTGCAGTACAGCGTGTATTTGTTACCCGCTACGTTATGCAGTACAGCGTGTACTTGTTACCCGCTACGTTATGCAGTACAGCGTGTATTTGTTACCCGGTACGTTATGCAGTACAGCGTGTATTTGTTACCCGCTACGTTATGCAGTACAGCGTGTACTTGTTACCCGCTACGTTATGCAGTACAGCGTGTACTTGTTACCCGCTACGTTATGCAGTACAGCGTGTATTTGTTACCCGCTACGTTATGCAGTACAGCGTGTATTTGTTACCCGCTACGTTGTGCAGTACAGCGTGTATTTGTTACCCGCTACGTTATGCAGTACAGCGTGTATTTGTTACCCGCTACGTTGTGCAGTACAGCGTGTATTTGTTACCCGCTACGTTGTGCAGTACAGCGTGTATTTGTTACCCGGTACGTTATGCAGTACAGCGTGTATTTGTTACCCGCTACGTTATGCAGTACAGCGTGTATTTGTTACCCGCTACGTTATGCAGTACAGCGTGTATTTGTTACCCGCTACGTTATGCAGTACAGCGTGTATTTGTTACCCGCTACGTTATGCAGTACAGCGTGTACTTGTTACCCGCTACGTTATGCAGTACAGCGTGTACTTGTTACCCGCTACGTTATGCAGTACAGCGTGTATTTGTTACCCGCTACGTTATGCAGTACAGCGTGTATTTGTTACCCGCTACGTTATGCAGTACAGCGTGTACTTGTTACCCGCTACGTTATGCAGTACAGCGTGTATTTGTTACCCGCTACGTTATGCAGTACAGCGTGTACTTGTTACCCGCTACGTTATGCAGTACAGCGTGTACTTGTTACCCGCTACGTTATGCAGTACAGCGTGTATTTGTTACCCGCTACGTTATGCAGTACAGCGTGTATTTGTTACCCGCTACGTTATGCAGTACAGCGTGTATTTGTTACCCGCTACGTTATGCAGTACAGCGTGTATTTGTTACCCGCTACGTTATGCAGTACAGCGTGTACTTGTTACCCGCTACGTTATGCAGTACAGCGTGTACTTGTTACCCGCTACGTTATGCAGTACAGCGTGTACTTGTTACCCGCTACGTTATGCAGTACAGCGTGTATTTGTTACCCGCTACGTTATGCAGTACAGCGTGTACTAGTTACCCGCTACGTTATGCAGTACAGCGTGTATTTGTTACCCGGTACGTTATGCAGTACAGCGTGTACTTGTTACCCGCTACGTTATGCAGTACAGCGTGTATTTGTTACCCGCTACGTTATGCAGTACAGCGTGTATTTGTTACCCGGTACGTTATGCAGTACAGCGTGTATTTGTTACCCGGTACGTTATGCAGTACAGCGTGTACTTGTTACCCGCTACGTTATGCAGTACAGCGTGTACTAGTTACCCGCTACGTTATGCAGTACAGCGTGTACTTGTTACCCGGTAGCAGCCAGTGAGCCGTCAGGATGGAAGTGCAGGTCGTGGACTCCTTTACTGTGACCTTCCTGATGGAGGATTTCCTCCTGAACCTCCAGATCCCACAGACGCCACGAGTTATCATAACTGTAAACAAACAAACAGACGCCATGAGTTATCATAACTGTAAACAAACAAACAGACGCCATGAGTTATCATAACTGTAAACAAACAGACGCCATGAGTTATCATAACTGTAAACAAACAAACAGATGTGTGTGAGTTATCATAACTGTAAACAAACAGACACCATGAGTTATCATAACTGTAAACAAACAAACAGACACCATGAGTTATCATAACTGTAAACAAACAAACAGATGTGTGTGAGTTATCATAACTGTAAACAAACAAACAGATGTGTGTGAGTTATCATAACTGTAAACAAACAGACGCCATGAGTTATCATAACTGTAAACAAACAAACAGATGTGTGTGAGTTATCATAACTGTAAACAAACAAACAGATGTGTGTGAGTTATCATAACTGTAAACAAACAGACGCCATGAGTTATCATAACTGTAAACAAACAGACGCCACGAGTTATCATAACTGTAAACAAACAGACGCCATGAGTTATCATAACTGTAAACAAACAGACGCCATGAGTTATCATAACTGTAAACAAACAAACAGACGCCATGAGTTATCATAACTGTAAACAAACAGACGCCATGAGTTATCATAACTGTAAACAAACAAACAGACGCCATGAGTTATCATAACTGTAAACAAACAAACAGACGCCATGAGTTATCATAACTGTAAACAAACAAACAGACACCATGAGTTATCATAACTGTAAACAAACAGACGCCATGAGTTATCATAACTGTAAACAAACAAACAGACGTGTGTGTGTTGTTACCAGGTCGTTCCCAGGAATCTTCCTGACGGATGCCACGACACTCGAGACACTCGCTCACTGTGACCCTCGATGTCCGCCACTGGCTCATCGCTACGGCAACCACAGAGACAGACAGAGTGAATGGACAATGTCTCCATCCCTCCTCCCTCCCTCCCTCCGTCTCCTTCCTCCCTCCCTCCGTCTCCTTCCCTCCTCCCTCCCTCCGTCTCCTCGCCTCCTCCCTCCCTCCGTCTCCTTCCCTCCTCCCTCCCTCCGTCTCCTCGCCTCCTCCCTCCCTCCGTCTCCTTCCCTCCTCCCTCCGTCTCCTTCCCTCCTCCCTCCCTCCGTCTCCTTCCCTCCTCCCTCCCTCCGTCTCCTTCCCTCCTACCTGTCCAGGTTCCACAGCTTCACTGATCCGTCTGCAGCACACGAGGCCAAGTTGACATCTGATTGGTCGAGAGAGACTCCGGCCTGCGGACGGAAGACGACTGCGCCCACGTTGGTGTTGTGTCCTTCAGCCAATCAGAGAGGAGGGACGGAGAGGGGGCGGAGTCAGAGTTACTTTTCACATGAAATGAGAATCCTGTAGGTCGTTTAATAAAATATATTTTCTGTTTTATTGACGTCTTTGATCCACTGACCCTTATTTTAAATACGTCATATGTTATGTTTGATTAATACTACAAAAAACACTCGTTTAGGAGAAATAAATGAATATAAACTTTTTCTGTAAAAAACAAAAATGGTCCAGACATAGAAAACTTAAAGAAAGAAATGTGATTAAATTTGTTGCTACAGGAGATTAAAGTAAAAAATCTGCACGTAAGAATGTCTAAAATATAAAACCTACATGTTAATAATTCGAGGTACCAACATTAGAACACATAATAGTAATAATATACGTAGTAAATATAGTATTATTTAGACAGTAAACACCTGTGTATGTGCGTGTATGTATTTATATATATATATATATATATATATATATATAAACGATACATATCAAAACAAATATTTTCCTGATAAAAGAATGAAAACATTTATTTAGTGATTAACATCTGAAGCTCCGCCCACCTCTCAGTGTGCGAATCAGGTTGCAGTCGGGGACGGACCACAGCTTACAAAGACCGCTCCTGGGGGATTAGCATGTTAGCATGTCAGCATTAGCTTCAGCATACCAGCAACATGTGTATTTCAACATGCTAAATGCTAACAGTAATCCAAGCATTCCTGTGCCTGCTAATGCTAATATGTGTTACAATGCTAGCTGACAAGATAGTTATGCTAACTCCCTATGTGCTAATGGTGATGCTAAAGGGGGTGGGGCTTGTTACCAGGAGGCGGTGGCTAGCATTTTGGAGTTGGGGCTGAAGTGGCAGAAGCTGATTGGTCGATCATCACCAATCTGACTGCAGAAGTTGTTCAGATTCTGAAGAAGAGAGAAGAACAAGAAGGAAGAAAGGAAAAAGAAGGAGAGGGAGGAAGAGGAGGAGGAGAAAAGTTTGTTAATAATAAAAGAATAAATAATATTCTTCATGTGTTCAATAATAACTCGTCTCCTCACTCTCAGGCTCTTGTGCAGCTCCTGTTGCCGGATCGTCCTGGTTGCCTCGGTAACATCCTTCTGAGCGCGTGCAGCCTCCAGACGCCTCATTGCCCTGATGGACCAATCACAGGAGTTGTGGAGTCACAGCCAATCACATTTCATTTCACTTTGTTACAATGTTACAATCTCTCTGGCTACGTCTGAGTCACCCCCTCCCTCACTCGTTCACAATCCTTCACTCGTTCACAATCCTTCACTCGTTCACCCACTCCTTCACTCGTTCACCCACTCCTTCACTCGTTCACAATCTCCTTCACTCGTTCACAATCTCCTTCACTCGTTCACCTCCTCCATCACTCGTTCACAATCCATCACTCGTTCACCATCCTTCACTCCTTCACCTCCTCCATCACTCGTTCACCCACTCCTTCACTCGTTCACCTCCTCCATCACTCGTTCACAATCCATCACTCGTTCACCTCCTCCTTCACTCGTTCACAATCCTTCACTCGTTCACCTCCTCCTTCACTCGTTCACCCACTCCTTCACTCGTTCACAATCCTTCACTCGTTCACAATCCTTCACTCGTTCACCCACTCCTTCACTCGTTCACAATCCTTCACTCGTTCACCTCCTCCATCACTCGTTCACAATCTCCTTCACTCGTTCACACTCTCCTTCACTCGTTCACACTCTCCTTCACTCGTTCACCTCCTCCCTCACTTGTTCACAATCTCCTTCACTCGTTCACCCACTCCTTCACACTATCCTTCACTCGTTCACAATCTCCTTCACTCGTTCACAATCCTTCACTCGTTCACAATCCTTCACTCGTTCACAATCCTTCACTCGTTCACCCACTCCTTCACTCGTTCACAATCCTTCACTCGTTCACCTCCTCCATCACTCGTTCACAATCTCCTTCACTCGTTCACAATCCTTCACTCGTTCACAATCCTTCACTCGTTCACAATCCTTCACTCGTTCACAATCCTTCACTCGTTCACCCACTCCTTCACTCGTTCACAATCTCCTTCACTCGTTCACACTCTCCTTCACTCGTTCACACTCTCCTTCACTCGTTCACCTCCTCCCTCACTTGTTCACAATCTCCTTCACTCGTTCACCCACTCCTTCACACTATCCTTCACTCGTTCACAATCTCCTTCACTCATTCACACACTTCTTCACTCGTTCACACTATCCATCATTTGTTCACAATCCATCACTCGTTCACCCACTCCTTCACACTATCCATCATTTGTTCACAATCTCCTTCACTCCTTCACTCGTTCACAATCTCGTTCACAATCTCCTTCACTCGTTCACACTATCCATCACTCGTTCACACTATCCTTCACTCGTTCACACACTCTTTTGCTCATCCCTATGACACTCATTAATTTTCACATGTATAAACATGGAGCAATGCATTGTGGGAGACAGTATGGACACATTTACACCCTCAGAATAATAAAATGGCGGCGGGTAAATATGGCGCTATGTAGGAAACGTGCTGAGTCTGAAATCACTCCCTTATTCACTCGTTCACTGCTCCTCGTATAAACAGACATTTAATACTTTACTCAGAAGTGAACAGAAAAATATTAACTCATCGTTGTTATTTTGTGTCGTCACCATCAGCTGTAGAGTCACATGACGGTAGTTTTCACATCTTTAAAATGTGGAGCATTGCATTGTGGGATTGTTAGCAGAAAGTAGCATGTCATGGACACTACTTTGTTCCATTGTGTAATTTTTGAGGTCACTATATAGTGGATATATTTCCAGACACTTAAATAAATGGTGGAGATGAATGTAGTGCACTATATAGTAAACAGGAAGTGATTTCAGACACAGTCTGTCTCTTATTCAAAAACTTTATTAACACCACATTCAGACACAGTGTGGCCTGTGTTTATATGGTACTGTCTTCTGCTGAATGATTGGTCAGTTTGTGACTGACTCACCGGGGCAGAGAGTATTTGGCCAACCAGAGCCGAGCGTCTTTCAGGGAGGCGGAGCCTTCATGGTACCACGTCTGCTGACACTGTGATTGGTCAGAAACATGTTTAACTATCAGTGACAAGATCTTCATACAGTAACCCTGACAGATGAAGACTGTATAACACATATGTTACATATTGCATTTTCTCTAATTATTGCCGGGGCCTTTATTTACTTCAACTGCAGAGGGTCCCAGGCCTTTATTGGAAGCAGGCTTATATTAGAGAGAGGCCTTTATTGGAAGCAGGCTTATATTAGAGGGAGGCCTTTATTGGAAGCAGGCTTATATTAGAGGGAGGCCTTTATTGGAAGCAGGCTTATATTAGAGAGAGGCCTTTATTCCTAATTCGCTCAGTTTGATAAGTATATTTGCTCACATTTTAGTACAAAGCCTCCCTGTTTTCTGATCTGCTTCCATTTGCTCTGTTAAATGTTTGTTACTGCATTATGCTATTAATAAAATTAAAATCCTTAATTTCCCAACTTTTATTATGAAACATTGCACACACATTTCAATATGACTTGTGTGAAGTATGACCGGTCAAGTACTGGAGGGGAAATATGGCCAGTGTCAGTTAAAACCTAAACAAATCTGAGGTAACGTTACGCTGGATATAAACATTAATAGCCAGTTAACAGCACAGTCAAATATCAAATATCAATCAGCTGTCTCTCCAGCTCCAAGCTAACTTTCTTCCTCCCACCTCCAGCTAGCCGTGCTCTCCTCTTGTCAGCTAACAGCAGCTCACGCTTCTGATTTTTCCAGAATGTGATACTTTTTGGGTCAGTGTCAAAATGTCTTGCAGCTTTCGCTCCTTAATTTTCCTCCACAAATTGCAAAACTTTCTCTTTGAATTTGATGTCAAACTTCCGTCTGGTTGGTGCCATGTTCGCTCTCTATAGTATTGTGGCATTGGTGTTATGGAAAATCTAGTCACTGACACTTACACAGGTCCTATATGGTACTTCAATTATAGCTACCGCCATCTTGTGGCACTTGTACATTACTTCAAACCACAGTCATATTATAACAGGCACCAAGAGGAGCGGGGTGGACATTTCTTTTCATTTGATAGTGTTAAAAGTAAAGTTAGGCTTTGTGGTCAGAGAGGGGGCTAGAGAGTGAATGAAGAGCTGGAGCTGGTAAGAAAGCAATGAATCAGATCAATAAAAAAAATATCAAATTGTTTCACAGCAGTTACTTTCTAGAGCTTAAATAAACACACCCACACCCCCGAACACTACCGTACAACCCTGCAGCTGTGCGCAGCAATACCTGATTTGGTCTGAATACGGCCTCAATCCATCCTGGTTTTTCCCTCCCCGGCCTGTATCTGGGGCCTTTATTTGTTTGTGTCGACCCCCGGCCATTATTGGAGACCTGACTTTTAATTGAATACCGGCCACTATTAGAAAAAATACGGTACATGTGTAACTCTGTTAGTCACACTTCCTGCTCAATGTTGAAAACGCCACAAAAAGCCCAAACTCAACGTCCACTTACTGGATTTTTTCTGGAGCTTTCAAGCTTCAGAATTTAGTTGTTACATTTTTAGCTCAATTTAATTTTATATTTGATCAATTCAGTATTTTGTTCCTTCTGTGTGTGTGTATATATATATGTGTGTGTGTGTGTGTGTGTGTGTGTGCATATATATGTGTGTTCACCTCCTCCTGGGATCTCTTGGCTTTCTCTTCTTCTTTCCTGGACTTCTTCAGAGCATCTGGACCGACTACAGACAGAACGCTGCGCAGTCTGAAACACCAAGAATAAACATTCTGTTTCATTGAGGCTTCAGGAGGGGCCCCCCAGTACCAAGCTCCTCACCATGGGCCCCCCAGTACCAAGCTCCTCACTATGGGCCCCCAGTACCAAGCTCCACACCATGTGGCCCCCAGTACCAAGCTCCTCACCATGGGCCCCCCAGTACCAAGCTCCTCAACATGGGCCCCCCAGTACCAAGCTCCTCACCATGGGCCCCCCAGTACCAAGCTCCTCAACATGGGGCCCCCAGTACCAAGCTCCTCACTATGGGCCCCCAGTACCAAGCTCCACACCATGGGGCCCCCAGTACCAAGCTCCTCAACATGGGGCCCCCAGTAAAAAGCTCCTCACTATGGGCCCCCAGTACCAAGCTCCACACCATGTGGCCCCCAGTACCAAGCTCCTCAACATGGGGCCCCCAGTACCAAGCTCCACACCATGGGGCCCTAGTACCAAGCTCCACACCATGGGGCCCTAGTACCAAGCTCCACACCATGGGGCCCCCAGTACCAAGCTCCTCACCATGGGGCCCCCAGTACCAAGCTCCTCAACATGGGGCCCTAGTACCAAGCTCCTCACCATGGGGCCCCAGTACCAAGCTCCACACCATGGGGCCCCAGTACCAAGCTCTGCATTCTTCATTGATTATTCTACAATAATTAATATCTCTATAGCTCCACAGTCTGAGCTGGTCATCTAATGAAAATGTGCACTTATTGTTCACTTATTGATCACTTATGCTCAGAGCAGTCAGACCACCTAATTCCAAGGGTTAATGGTCATAGTACCCTGTTATCCCACTAGAACACTGCGCTCCCAGTATGCAGGTTACTGGTGGTTCCTACAGTCTCCAGCAATAGGTTACAGTTACAGGGGTTATAGGGTTACCATTAACAGCAACTCTACAGTAACAGCAACTCTACAGTAACAGCAACTCTACACTAACAGCAACTCTACACTAGCAATAACTCTACAGTAACAGCAACTCTACAGTAACAGCAACTCTACACTAGCAATAACTCTACACTAGCAATAACTCTACACTAGCAATAACTCTACACTAACAGCAACTCTACAGTAACAGTAACTCTACACTAACAGCAACTCTACACTAACAGCAACTCTACACTAACAGCAACTCTACACTAGCAATAACTCTACAGTAACAGCAACTCTACACTAAGAGCAACTCTACACTAACAGCAACTCTACATTAACAGCAACTCTACAGTAACAGCAACTCTACACTAACAGCAACTCTACATTAACAGCAACTCTACAGTAACAGCAACTCTACAGTAACAGCAACTCTACACTAGCAATAACTCTACAGTAACAGCAACTCTACACTAAGAGCAACTCTACACTAACAGCAACTCTACACTAGCAATAACTCTACACTAGCAATAACTCTACACTAGCAATAACTCTACACTAACAGCAACTCTACAGTAACAGTAACTCTACACTAACAGCAACTCTACACTAACAGCAACTCTACACTAACAGCAACTCTACACTAACAGCAACTCTACACTAGCAATAACTCTACAGTAACAGCAACTCTACACTAGCAATAACTCTACAGTAACAGCAACTCTACACTAAGAGCAACTCTACACTAACAGCAACTCTACACTAGCAATAACTCTACACTAGCAATAACTCTACACTAGCAATAACTCTACACTAACAGCAACTCTACAGTAACAGTAACTCTACACTAACAGCAACTCTACACTAACAGCAACTCTACACTAACAGCAACTCTACACTAGCAATAACTCTACAGTAACAGCAACTCTACACTAAGAGCAACTCTACACTAACAGCAACTCTACATTAACAGCAACTCTACAGTAACAGCAACTCTACACTAACAGCAACTCTACATTAACAGCAACTCTACAGTAACAGCAACTCTACAGTAACAGCAACTCTACACTAGCAATAACTCTACAGTAACAGCAACTCTACACTAAGAGCAACTCTACACTAACAGCAACTCTACACTAGCAATAACTCTACACTAGCAATAACTCTACACTAGCAATAACTCTACACTAACAGCAACTCTACAGTAACAGTAACTCTACACTAACAGCAACTCTACACTAACAGCAACTCTACACTAACAGCAACTCTACAGTAACAGCAACTCTACACTAGCAATAACTCTACAGTAACAGCAACTCTACACTAGCAATAACTCTACAGTAACAGCAACTCTACACTAAGAGCAACTCTACACTAACAGCAACTCTACACTAGCAATAACTCTACACTAGCAATAACTCTACACTAGCAATAACTCTACACTAACAGCAACTCTACAGTAACAGTAACTCTACACTAACAGCAACTCTACAGTAACAGCAACTCTACACTAACAGCAACTCTACATTAACAGCAACTCTACAGTAACAGCAACTCTACAGTAACAGCAACTCTACACTAGCAATAACTCTACAGTAACAGCAACTCTACACTAGCAATAACTCTACACTAGCAATAACTCTACACTAGCAATAACTCTACACTAACAGCAACTCTACAGTAACAGTAACTCTACACTAACAGCAACTCTACACTAACAGCAACTCTACACTAACAGCAACTCTACAGTAACAGCAACTCTACACTAGCAATAACTCTACAGTAACAGCAACTCTACACTAGCAATAACTCTACACTAACAGTAACTCTACACTAACAGCAACTCTACAGTAACAGCAACTCTACACTAACAGCAACTCTACACTAACAGCAACTCTAATTATCCTTCAGCTATCAGTCGCATCCCTTGTGGAAACGTCTTCCAGACATCGTCTCTAGTAGTTAAAACTTTCTGTTTTTAGTGAATCTGAGCAGCTTCTTATATTATTAACTGTATCAATGAGTCAATACAAACAAACACTGTTGATTTCATCCTGTTAAGCCGACATGCAAATTTTATGTTCAGTGAGTTTCTGTCAGTCAGCTGGTGCAGCAGTTTGTCCTCTCAGCTCTGCAGGAGGATTAGAGTTAGGGCTTTTGAGTTAGAAGTTTAGGGTTGCAAGTTTAGGGTTAGGGGGTTTCGGGTTCTGGGTTTAGGATTAGGGTGTTTAGGGTTAGGGTGTTTAGGGTTAGGGGGTTCAGGGTTCTGGGTTTAGGATTAGGGTGTTTAGGGTTAGGGGGTTTACGGTTAGGGGGTTTAGAGTTGTGGGTTTAGGGTTAAGGGTTTAGGGTTAGGGGTTTACGGTTAGGGGGTTTACGGTTAGGGGGTTTAGAGTTGTGGGTTTAGGGTTAAGGGTTTAGGGTTAGGGGTTTACGGTTAGGGGGTTTAGGGTTAGGGTTAGGGGGTTTAGGGTTAGGGTTAGGGGGTTTAGGGTTTAGAGTTTAGGGAGTTTAGGGTTAAGGGGTTTAGGGTTAAGGGGTTTAGGGTTAGTGGATTTAGGGTTTAGGGTTAGAGGGTTTAGGGTTAGGGGGTTTAGGGTTAGAGGGTTTAGGGTTAGAGGGTTTAGGGTTTAGGGTTAGAGGGTTTAGGGTTAGGGGGTTTAGGGTTAGAGGGTTTAGGGTTAGGGGGTTTAGGGTTTAGGGAGTTTAGGATTAGAGGGTTAGGGTTAGGGGGTTTAGGGTTAGAGGGTTTAGGGTTAGGGGGTTTAGGGTTTAGGGAGTTTAGGGTTAGAGGGTTAGGGTTAGGGGGTTTAGGGTTTAGGGAGTTTAGGGTTAGAGGGTTTAGGGTTAGGGGGTTTAGGGTTTAGGGTTAGGGGGTTTAGGGTTAGGGGGTTTAGGGTTAGAGGGTTTAGGGTTAGGGGGTTTAGGGTTTAGGGAGTTTAGGGTTAGAGGGTTAGGGTTAGGGGGTTTAGGGTTAGAGGGTTTAGGGTTAGGGGGTTTAGGGTTTAGGGAGTTTAGGGTTAGAGGGTTAGGGTTAGGGGGTTTAGGGTTAGGGGGTTTAGGGTTAGGGGGTTTAGGGTTTAGGGAGTTTAGGGTTAGAGGGTTAGGGTTAGGGGGTTTAGGGTTAGAGGGTTTAGGGTTAGGGGGTTTAGGGTTTAGGGAGTTTAGGGTTAGAGGGTTAGGGTTAGGGGGTTTAGGGTTAGAGGGTTTAGGGTTAGGGGGTTTAGGGTTAGGGGGTTTAGGGTTAGAGGATTTAGGGTTAGGGGGGTTTAGGGTTAGGGGGTTTAGGGTTAGAGGATTTAGGGTTAGGGGGTTTAGGGTTAGGCCAAGTTTGTTTACACACACAAGCAATGTGAGTCTGGTTTAGAAGCTCTGAGTGCAACAACACAACAATGTTCACAAATATACACAAAGACTGTAAACAGTAAACAGGATACAAATAGTGTAAAGAAGTGAAGAGTGATGAGATAAATATAGATGTATATAAACAGTGGGTTTATATACAGGACACAATGAAACGTGTAATAATGTGTGTGAGGCTAACGTTAGCTTAGCGGGTCGCTAACCTTTATTTATCATTTACTTGTTTTCAACAAAACGAATCTTTCTGTTCTGATGTTTAATCAGAACTATGAGCTAAAGTTGAGCGACGCTGTGTTTACGTATTCAACGCTGGTCTGTGATCCAGCGATCCCATTGGCTCGTGAGTGTGACAGTCGGTGAAGAACAACATCTGATTGGATGCAGCCCCCCCCCCCCCCCCCCGCTTTAATCTCTGTTTATTGAGGTTAAATTACTGTCAGCGATTGTTTTTCTGTTTAAATAAAGATTTAAATACATTTTTTACCCACCTCTCTCGGCGGTCAGCTGGCCCCTCTCCGAACAATGTGATTGGCTCTCCGAGCGCTCGGAGGCCGGCTTTCACCTCGGCATCGTCAGTGGAGACGGTGATCTGTCGAGCTCGCCGCCGCCGCTCGAACTCAGCGAGTGCTTCCTGCTGACGCTCGCTGACGCGCTCCTCCATCTCCAGAGTCTCTCCTGCACGGCATCATGGGACACGCAGTCCAATCAGCACATTACACGTGTTCATATAAACATGCAAATTAGAACACGCGACCCACCTGACGAAATGTTGATGTTTCCCGCCTCGATCCCCGCCTTCACCGCATCACTTCCAGTTGGGCCGCCGCTCGTGGTTGCAGCACTCAGACGCTCGCGCTCCTTCTCCTCCAGGCTGCCGTAGAAAACACGACGAGTCTTTGCCGCCGGAGCGGCATCTTCCTCGTCCGACATGCTGCCGCAGGTTACCTTCTTCTTCTACTGCGGCTGCTGCTGTCTTCTTCTTCTTCTACTGCGGCTGCTGCTGTTACCTTCTTCTTCTACTGCGGCTGCTGCTGTTACCTTCTTCTTCTACTGCGGCTGCTGCTGTCTTCTTCTTCTACTGCGGCTGCTGCTGTCTTCTTCTTCTTCTACTGCGGCTGCTGCTGTCTTCTTCTTCTTCTACTGCGGCTGCTGCTGTTACCTTCTTCTTCTACTGCGGCTGCTGCTGTCTTCTTCTTCTTCTACTGCGGCTGCTGCTGTCGTCTTCTTCTTCTTCTTCTACTGCGGCTGCTGCTGTCTTCTTCTTCTTCTACTGCGGCTGCTGCTGTTACCTTCTTCTTCTACTGCGGCTGCTGCTGTTACCTTCTTCTTCTACTGCGGCTGCTGCTGTCTTCTTCTTCTTCTACTGCGGCTGCTGCTGTCTTCTTCTTCTTCTACTGCGGCTGCTGCTGTCTTCTTCTTCTTTACCTGTTTCTGTTGCAGGTCGTCTCTTCTTCTACTGCGGCTGTGGAAACATCATTAACACTCAAACATTTGTGATGTTTTTAAAATCATAAAAATAAAAAAAATACAAAATAAATGTTCCTTAATTTTAAAAAAGATTTTAAAAACTAAAAGTTTAAGAAAGAATAACTGAGTGTAGAAAATAAATAAGTTATTATAATAAGATAATTATGTTTTTAAGTTTAAGAGGTTTATTTATATATATATATATATATATATATATATATATATATATATATATATATATATATATACAAAAATGCATTACATAAATACACAAAGATAATCAATAAAAATAAAATAAAATGAACTTTCAGATAAAATGAAAATAAAATAATAATAATAATAATAATAATAATAATAATAATATAGTAAATATTGAAGCAGCCCAACATGACGTTTGAAATAAACTTATATTTTGTACTAAAATATTAAATATTAGAGAGAAATATGTTGAAACAATCATCAGTGAACATGTGACTGAACGTTATAATATCAGCTGATCAGACGTTATGTTTACATGTTGTAAATTAACTCCATCCCGTCTCCTGACTCCTCTTTCTGCCTCCAGAGGTGACAGTGAGTCAGTGACGCGTCCCGTCTGCCGTCAGTCCAACATGAGAAGAAGAAGCAGCGCTGCCCGAGACGCCGGCAGCAACATGAGGGCTGAAAGCTGCTGTAACGTCGCTGTACGACTGTTAATACGTCACTTTATTGTGTTTTAATGTGTTTTCTGGGGCCAGTTTCAAAACAGCTGATCAATCAGTTCAATCAACTCTGATTATGTTCAGTCTGAGTTAAGCTCGTGTGTGATGAATAAAAAAAGCCATCAATCGATAGAACGAGTCACCATGGCAACAGGTAAATAAAAGACAGAGCCTCCATTTGAATCCAGTGGATGTAGAGATATGGATGCACATTTATTATTAAAGATAAACGGGAAAAGTGTCAATAAGTTAACACAATAAAGTTTTATTCAGCGTCGTCCTTTAATTGATCATTTATCAGACTAACATTTGCTTCATGATGATAAAGTGGAATCTGACTGTGTATCAGGCTGCAGCTGCATTTTAAATATATTTGTTCAGTTTTAATCTGACGGACGAAACACAGGAAGCAGCGACTGAAGGTGAAAATATAGTTAAAGATTTAAAACATAAATAGATGAAAGACACAGACGTGACTGTAGCTCACAGTCTGATCAGTAATAATGTGTTTGCTGTGTTGTGTTTCTCTCATCTCAGGGTGAACAAACTCACTAAACCCGTTTTCTGAAACAGGCCTCAGGTGAGAAAGTAACATGTGGCCAGTAAATCCCAGTAACTCCAGTCTGTAAACCTGCTGGGATGTGTTGGCCGGGTGAGACCAGCTCAACATGTCGTCATCCTGAGAACATGATCCATGAGCTGATCTGCAGCTCTCTGCTGGTTTACTGCTGGGGGGGGGGTAAATTACTTATTTCACTATCAGAATTGATCCTGAGGTTTACTGTAACTACTGATTAACCAGTAACAAAAACGGAAGCAGGTCAGAGAACAAGAAGGCTTCGTACTAAAATATGAGCCAATACACTTATCAAACAGAGTGATTAGAAATAAAGTCTCTCTCTAATATAAACCTGCTTCCAATAAAGACCAATAAAGACCAATAAAGACCAGAGGTCTGAACCATGAAGCAGGTTCAACATATCCAGGATCTTCTGCTTATCTGGCTTCACTGAGCCTCACATTGTCCGTCCAGAACCAGAACTATGAAGAACCAGAACCAGAACTATGAAGCTGTTACCAACCAGCTCAGTAACTCTGGTTAACAGCTACGAGCGCGTTCATGTGAAAGAGGCGGGTCGTTAATAACGAGCGCGTTCATGTGAAAGAGGCGGGTCGTTAATAACGAGCGCGTTCATGTGAAAGAGGCGGGTCGTTAATAACGAGCGCGTTCATGTGAAAGAGGCGGGTCGTTAATAACGAGTGCGTTCATGTGAAAGAGGCGGGTCGTTAATAACGAGCTCGTTCATGTGAAAGAGGCGGGTCGTTAATAACGAGCAACGTCATGTGAAAAAGGCGGGTCGTTAATAACGAGCGCGTTCATGTGAAAAAGGCGGGTCGTTAATAACGAGCTCGTTCATGTGAAAGAGGCGGGTCGTTAATAACGAGCTCGTTCATGTGAAAGAGGCGGGTCGTTAATAACGAGCTCGTTCATGTGAAAGAGGCGGGTCGTTAATAACGAGTGACGTCATCAGAACCATGAATGAAGTTCTTCATATGAGATGAAACAGTGAAACCAAGAACCTGCAGATTCAACCAAGTGAAATGTAAACGAGCCTGTAATCACACAACAAACACTAGAAATCATAAATAAATCAAATACATGTAAAGTTCAAGGAAATCCAGTTAAAAGTCAAGTTTATTTTAAAAAAGTTTGATAAATTAATGTTTCCAAACTTGATGATAAATAATCCTGATCTCATTATTGACCAAAATAATAATGATTATGATTTTTAGCATAATCGATTAGCCCTCGTTTACCCTCCAGCTGCTGATTCTGATTCAGATTCTTCACAGTCGCTACGTAAAGAAGCTAATGTTAGCATTAGCACGCGCACCACGTCACACACACACGTCACACGCAGGTGAGCACGTGCTCTGCAGGTTTATTAGCTGCTCTGAGTTTTGAATGTTTGTGAAAGTTTTACTAATTAAAGTCATTTAATTGAATGAAACTCACCGCGCGGAGGCACGAAGCTGCTGCGTCCGTCTGCACCATCTGCACATGCGCAGCAACGCTCTGTTCCGGATGTAAATACGCAGCAGCTTCCGGGTCAAAGGTTGTTCTTCCGGCGAGAGATTATCACCACGGTCAGTTATCTTCTGTTACCTGACGCACACATACAGGTATTGATTATTGATTTAATACTTATGACGTCAGAGAGCCACATTAATAATGACGGGTTAGTTCTTCTTCGGTGGTAAAAACAAACTGACTGTAGATCAGCTGATGTGTCGTGTTAACATGACAGCGATGCAGCTTAGTGTTCAGTTCATGATGTTTCTGATCAAACAGTTCGATCTCTGATCAGCAGATTTGATCTGTAGTTAACAGTTCGTTTCATTTTAGAGGAACATTAACAGATGTGATTTCCCGCCTCTTTGTGAGGAGCAGAAACACAACAACAAACAACAACATGATGTTTACATGTTGCAGCAGCTTTCAGCCTCCTTCATAAAGAAAACGTGATCGACATCAGATTATTGATTCTCTCCCTGCGAATCAATTAAACACAGTCATTAATTACCGATCACTTTGTGTCCCAGGTTTCCCGACTGAAATAAAACCACAGAAGAAGAAAAAGAAGATGTTGAGGAGGAAGCCGACGCGTCTGGAGCTGAAGATCGATGATACCGAAGAGTTCGAGAGCGTCAAGAAGGAGCTCGAGGTTCGATTCAATTCTGTAAACTTTATTGTCTCAGAGGCTTCATGACAAACGGGGGGGGGGGGGGGGGGGACCTGTGAAGAAGAGCTTCTTCTTCTTCTTCTTCTTCTTCAGGTGTTTAGATGTTTGTGACACGTGACTGTTATTGATGATTAAAACTGTTTAATAAACAAACAGTTCAAGTTAAAACTCTGATTACAGCAAATATTCCTGTTGAGGTCAAAGGTCAAAGGTCGTTTCCATTCAGTTTGTTGTTTTTTAATTTGCAGCCATAAAAATCTTCAGTAGATATTTTGTCACTTTTACTGAGATGATAATAATTGCTAAGGACCAATACTATTGATAAGAACCAATACTGTTGATAAGAACCAATACTGTTGATAAGAACCAATACTGTTGATAAGAACCAATACTATTGATAAGGACCAATACTGTTGATAAGGACCAATACTGTTGATAAGAACCAATACTGTTGATAAGGACCAATACTGTTGATAAGAACCGATACTATTGATAAGGACCAATACTATTGATAAGGACCAATACTGTTGATAAGAACCAATACTATTGATAAGAACCAATACTATTGATAAGGACCAATACTGTTGATAAGAACCAATACTATTGATAAGAACCAATACTGTTGATAAGAACCAATACTATTGATAAGAACCAATACTGTTGATAAGAACCAATACTATTGATAAGGACCAATACTGTTGATAAGGACCAATACTATTGATAAGATTCGCTCAGTGTTTCATGTGTGGATCCAAACTCGCTGTGACATCATGGTGTGATGTCATCATGACATCATGGTGTGATGTCATCACCCTCTGAGGGCTTTTATCTTTTTTTAGGCCAGGAAGCGTCAGCGAGAGGAGGCGGAGTCAGGAGGCGGAGTGGGCGGGGCTTCTGTCATCAGTGTGGACATCATCGGGGGCGGAGCCTCAGCCTCAGCCTCTTCCTCTACAGCGGCATCGAGGGCGGAGCTTATCAACGAGCGAATCGGCTACAAGCCCCACCCCAAACCGGCCACGCTGCCGACCTTATTTGGAAGTTTACAGTTTTAATAAAAATCATGTTTGTTTGTTTCAAGTTTAAACTTCTGAGTTTCACCACAAAGTTTATTAAATAAAATGTTTTTGCAATTTTGAAATAAAAAGCTGAAAATGAAGCAGTGACAGTTATTGATTAATATTATTTTATTATTCATCTTTAAACTGAGGATTGATGTAAAGTGAAGTTTGAACAGAAAATGTGATCAGATGTTCAGTCTTCAGACGACAGTTTGATCAATAATGAAGAAAAGTTCAGTTATTTTCTAACATGAACATGAAGGAATAAATATTATTATTATTATTTAATAAATATCTCTCATGCAGCTGTTTTATCATCACGTCTGTTAATTGATCAGATTATTGTTTCTATGCAGTTTTCTGCTTATCTGGCTTCACTGAGCCTCACATCGTCCGTCCAGAACCAGAACTATGAAGAACCAGAACCAGAACTATGAAGCTGTTACCAACCAGCTCAGTAACTCTGGTTAACAGCTACGAGCGCGTTCATGTGAAAGAGGCGGGTCGTTAATAACGAGCGCGTTCATGTGAAAGAGGCGGGTCGTTAATAACGAGCGCGTTCATGTGAAAGGGGCGGGTCGTTAATAACGAGCGCGTTCATGTGAAAGAGGCGGGTCGTTAATAACGAGCGCGTTCATGTGAAAGAGGCGGGTCGTTAATAACGAGCGCGTTCATGTGAAAGAGGCGGGTCGTTAATAAGGAGTGACGTCATCAGAACCATGAATGAAGTTCTTCATATGAGATGAAACAGTGAAACCAAGAACCTGCAGATTCAACCAAGTGAATGTAAACGAGCCTGTAATCATACAACAAACACTAGAAATCATAAATAAATAAAATCCATGTAGGAATTATTCTATATGACTGAAGTATAGAGGGAGTATTTTCACTGTTTACAAACCATCTGAATATGTCACATAACAAACTTAAAGTAACGTCAGACTGTTTCTGCTGCTGAAGCAAAGAGTGTAAAAGTATTTAATGACTGATGATTTATAATCATGGAGCCAATTAACAGTGAGGATTATTGATCTCTGGTGTTTATCTGCAGTTGTCTGATGTTATTCTGACTGCAGCCATGAATCAGAGAGTAAAATCACTATTCAACTATTAAAATATGTGTTTAGTGTCGTAAACGATCTCCGTTTGTTAGAAGCTCTGATTTAAAACCAGAAACACGGAACAATAAAATGTTTCTACTGATCTATAAAAATATATATTGATCTTTTTTACTTTTGACTTTATTGTAACTCGGGACTTTTGTCCATGTCGGGATCCTGTAGGAAGGATGACGCTTTATTTCCAGTGATCTGATTGGTCAGTGGTCGGGGTGTTGATCCTCTGAAGTTAACCCGTTACCATGGTGATGAACCCCGCTAGGACGTGAACCCTGAAAACCCAAAGTTACACCTGAAGTTACCTCAATAACCCCAAACCTGCTTCCTAGTACAGACCTCTGACCTCTGGTGACCTCTGGTGACCTCTGGTTTCAACACCTGACTGTCATTGCAGGGTCAGCTGTAAGTAACACCTGTTGGTTCATCACCATGACAACACAGCTGATTGAATAACAGGCAGGATGTCGGAGCTTCACAACCTTCAGGAAGCTGAACGTTTCACCTGAACTCATCTTGTTTCATCTGCAAACAAGATGAGTTTCTACTTTAGTGCGATAAAAGTGGACAATAAAGTTGTTTAGATTGTTTTTGATAAAGTTTCAATAATTTGATCAGAACTGCAACAATTAATCGATCCACTGAAAATGATTAATTAGCAACTATTCTGATAATCAATAAAGTCCAGATTCTTCAGATCTTTGACACATCTGATGACGTCATGGACTTCTGGAAACACTGATCCACATTTTTCAATATTTTATGGATCAAACAACTAATTGATTAATGAGAAAATAATCAACAGACTAATCAATAATGTAAATAATGGTTAGTTGCAGCTTTAATGAAGAAACTCTGAAATAATCAGAATCTTAAACTCATTTTCACATTTAGAAAAATAATTTTAAAGTCACAAAATATTAAAATAACGGCAGTGATGTCACACGGCAGTGATGTCACACGGCAGTGATGTCACACGGCAGTGATGTCATACGGCAGTGATGTCATACGGCAGTGATGTCACACGGAGCGTCTCTGTTCTTATGATTTGTTTTATTTTCATAATAAATGCTACAATAATATTTTCATAAAGAGCTTAAACAAATAAAAACAGACGATTAGTGTTTGAAGCAGCAAAAAGAAAAAAACAGTAAAAACATCTTTAGTTTATTTACAGTAACAGTCAGTAGGAGGCGCTCTGGAGCTCTGACATCACTAACAGTTAGGCTCCACCCTCTTACCATCAAGGAAGTGATGTTGACCAATCAGGACTCACGATTCATTTACACCTGTAACAACCACCTCGCTCTGTTTCATAGTTTTCATTTTCAAAAGCTCCAAAGTTATTTCAGTTACCATGACGACCAGGAAACGATGAGGAGGAGCTGCTTCTGCGTCGCCGAACGCCTCGACTTCAAAAACCTTCCGGTCAGAAGCGCCGACGTCATTCGCGGTTTTTTTCTGCTGTCCAATCAGATGAATTGAGAGGCGGGGCCATGACGGACGAGTTTCCTTCACTGCAGAACAACAGTCGGGCTGACGTCAGCTGATTCAGCGGTTGCCTGGCAACAATCGTTAAGTGCTGATTTTATTCATTAAACTAACGAGTCCCTTCGTTAACTTACTGAATTCTTCTCCCACATTTAACTCAAAAAATAACTTTTTAAACTTGTGGACAAGTTTGTTTTCATTTTCAATCCTTGAACTGGTCAAAAACTACTTCCTGAAAAACAAACCAACCCGACGCTGTGGTGGGCGGGGTCAGCGTGGTGATTGACAGCTGCTGTTTCAGAAACGGAGGATCATAAAAACACAAAATATAAAAACAGAATAAATAAAAGTAGAAACAATCAGTTTATATTCATGTAAAACATCAGCAGGTGAGAAGAAAACATGTCTGTTGCCATGGCGACTGCAGCTGTTTGTCATGTAAAGCTCACATACATGACCAGGAGTGTTCGTTTAATAAAACTGTGGGAGGGGCTTTAATCAGCTGACTGATGGATTCATCTAACGAGTCTCACCACCATCAAGCTAAACTCTTAGCACCGTTAGCTTAGCTTAAACTAACTTCCTGTCTGAGCGACACGTTAGTGTTCTCTGTTCTGTTTTAGTGTTCCGATGGCTACGCTAACCAGCTGCATCCATGCTAACCTGATCACCTGATCACCTGATCACCTGACAGGATCACCTGATCACCTGATCACCTGACAGGATCACCTGAACATTAATCAAAGGTCAGCTGGTTGCTAATTGCTAACAAATTAGCATGGACAGGAAATTGCACTTATGTTTATGATAGAAAACATTTTTAGACGCCAACAGACGTGACGGAGACGTCGGCACGTCTGTGTTTCTGAAAAGACGTCATCGTCACGGCAACCTGCTGACCACGCCTGATGTCTCTAAAACATGAAAAAACTTCTGCTGAAAATGTTACTGAACTTCCTGTCTGATGATGTCATCACTTCTTGATGGCGGCGAGGTGTCTGATGATGTCATCACTTCTTGATGGCGGCGAGGTGTCTGATGATGTCATCACTTCTTCTTGATGGCGGCAAGGTGTCTGATGATGTCATCACTTCTTGATGGCGGCGAGGTGTCTGATGATGTCATCACTTCTTGATGGCGGCGAGGTGTCTGATGATGTCATCACTTCTTGATGGCGGCAAGGTGTCTGATGATGTCATCACTTCTTCTTGATGGCGGCGAGGTGTCTGATGATGTCATCACTTCTTCTTGATGGCGGCGAGGTGTCTGATGATGTCATCACTTCTTCTTGATGGCGGCGAGGTGTCTGATGATGTCATCACTTCTTCTTGATGGCGGCGAGGTCGCGCTGCAGCTCGGAGAACTTGGGTCGTTCTTCGGGGTTGTACTGCCAGCAGCGCTGCATCACTTTGTACACGTCGTCGGGGCAACGCTGAGGACACGCCATCCTGTAACCTAGCGACCAGGAGGAGAGAGAAGTGGAGTTAATGTTGCCATGGTTACTGAAACACATTTAACGTTCTTCATGAAACTGAACAGGAACAGAAACTGTCGTTATTTTAACGGAGGCGCCGATTTAAAACCTGCTGCTACAACCTGAGCTCTCCCGTGACATCACTGACAACAGGGGGCGGGAAATACGGACTAGATCATCCGGACAAGTTCAGTCCAGTTGTGTAGCGAGTTCTGTCCGCCATGCATGGACTTCCTGTGTGTGGACGTGTGCGTTTATGGGATGTAAGCTGCATCCGGCTCTGACGTTCTGTGACTGTCAGACGGATCAGCAGGTGGACGATGCTGCGAGATGCAGCTGCATGGGTTTGTGCTGATGATGCAATCAAGACAATAATTAATGTGTGATGATGTTAAATATGTTAAACATGTTAAACATGTTAAATATGTTAAACATGTTAAATATGTTAAATATGTTAAATATGTTAAATATGTTGATATCGTGTCGCCGTGGCGTCCACAAGGTTGAAGAAGCATCTGGCCGCGCTACACTGTTTTACTTTCTAGCCTGAACACTGTAATGTTACTGACATCTACTTATTTTCATTCACTGAGTGTGTAGTGGATGGTTCTACTGGTACGTGTCATCCCAGTGTGTTTGGCCACTAGAGGCCAGTATTGCTTCATTTTGGACTGGTTGTCCAGCGTCCGTTTCAGATATACGACATGTTGATGTCGTCCACAAACGACCTCCAGTAAAGTATTCCGACAACGAGAGAGAACCCAGTCAGCGACCATCTCACACAGCGTCCCCTACAGTTTGAGTTATACTGGTTAAAAACCAGTCAGTTATGGAAAGATCACTGTTTGAGTTATACTGGTTAAAAACCAGTCAGTTATGGAAAGATCACTGTTTGAGTTATACTGGTTAAAAACCAGTCAGTTATGGAAAGATCACTGTTTGAGTTATACTGGTTAAAAACCAGTCGTTTCACGGCACTAAAATGTCCAGTTAGGGGTCTACAAGATGTCCGCTGCCCCCCCTCCGATAACGTCTCCTCCTGTTAAAATTGTGTTTATGTACCAATAGAACAAACCATTATCAGTATGGAAAACCAGTCCAGACCAGCAGCCTGAGGACGACTGGGACAGAATCCTGTTCAGTGTGTTTATTCATCTGTTTCCATCAGTCACAGTCGCAACTCGTTAGTGCTTTTTAACGAGTCTTTATTGAGTGACTCGTTAACTGATGTTAACCTGCTGCATCTCTTGCTGTTTACCTTTCTCCACCTGCTCTCGGGCCTGCTGATTGGTCATCCCAGGGTAAGGACACACCCCCAGGCTGAAGGTTTCCCACAGTAAGATCCCGTAACTCCACACATCACTCTCTGAGCTGTAACGACCTGCAACAGCCAATCACAGGGCAGCCAGCCAGTGTGAGACAGGTGAAGGACAGGTGAAGGACAGGTGTAGGACAGGTGAAGGACAGGTGTAAGACAGATGTAAGACAGGTGAAGGACAGGTGAAGGACAGGTGTAAGACAGGTGTAGGACAGGTGAAGGACAGGTGTAAGACAGGTGTAGGACAGGTGAAGGACAGGTGTAAGACAGGTGAAGGACAGGTGAAGGACAGGTGAAGGACAGGTGTAGGACAGGTGAAGGACAGGTGTAAGACAGGTGTAAGACAGGTGAAGGACAGGTGTAAGACAGGTGAAGGACAGGTGTAAGACAGGTGTAGGACAGGTGAAGGACAGGTGAAGGACAGGTGTAAGACAGGTGTAAGACAGGTGTAAGACAGGTGTAAGACAGGTGTAGGACAGGTGAAGGACAGGTGTAAGACAGGTGTAGGACAGGTGAAGGACAGGTGTAAGACAGGTGAAGGACAGGTGAAGGACAGGTGAAGGACAGGTGAAGGACAGGTGTAGGACAGGTGAAGGACAGGTTGCTCATCTAGGACAGGTGTAAGGACAGGTGTAAGACAGGTGTAAGACAGGTGTAAGACAGGTGTAGGACAGAGGACAGGTGAAGGACAGGTTCTGAAGGACAGGTGAAGGACAGGACAGGTGAAGGACAGGTGAAGGACAGGTGTAAGACAGGTGTAAGACAGGTGTAAGACAGGTGAAGGACAGGTGTAAGACAGGTGTAAGACAGGTGTAAGACAGGTGAAGGACAGGTGTAAGACAGGTGTAGGACAGGTGAAGGACAGGTGTAAGACAGGTGTAAGACAGGTGAAGGACAGGTGTAAGACAGGTGTAAGACAGGTGAAGGGCAGGTGTAAGACAGGTGTAGGACAGGTGAAGGACAGGTGTAAGACAGGTGAAGGACAGGTGTAAGACAGGTGTAAGACAGGTGAAGGACAGGTGTAAGACAGGTGTAGGACAGGTGAAGGACAGGTGTAAGACAGGTGTAGGACAGGTGTAAGACAGGTGTAGGACAGGTGTAGGACAGGTGTAAGACAGGTGTAGGACAGGTGTAGGACAGGTGAAGGACAGGTGTAAGACAGGTGAAGGACAGGTGTAAGACAGGTGAAGGACAGGTGTAGGACAGGTGCAGGACAGGTGAAGGACAGGTGTAGGACAGGTGAAGGACAGGTGAAGGACAGGTGTAGGACAGGTGAAGGACAGGTGTAGGACAGGTGTAGGACAGGTGAAGGACAGGTGTAGGACAGGTGAAGGACAGGTGAAGGACAGGTGCAGGACAGGTGTAGGACAGGTGAAGGACAGGTGCAGGACGGGTGTAGGACAGGTGTAGGACAGGTGCAGGACAGGTGTAGGACAGGTGAAGGACAGGTGAAGGACAGGTGAAGGACAGGTGCAGGACAGGTGTAGGACAGGTGAAGGACAGGTGCAGGACAGGTGTAGGACAGGTGAAGGACAGGTGAAGGACAGGTGTAGGACAGGTGAAGGACAGGTGCAGGACAGGTGTAGGACAGGTGTAGGACAGGTGAAGGACAGGTGTAGGACAGGTGAAGGACAGGTGCAGGACAGGTGTAGGACAGGTGTAGGACAGGTGTAGGACAGGTGTTACCATAGTTAAGAGCCTCTGGAGCCGTCCATTTGATGGGAATCTGTTTGAGTCCAGATGAAGAATAAACTCCGTCGTCTTCCTGTCGACTCATCCCGAAGTCGCTGATCTTCAACACGCTGCCCTCTCCCACCAGACAGTTCCTCGCTGCCAGGTCCCTGTCAGACAGACAGGTGAGAGATAGACAGGTGAGACAGACAGGTGAGAGACAGGTGAGAGACAGGTGAGAGATAGACAGGTGAGACAGACAGGTGAGAGATAGACAGGTGAGAGACAGACAGGTGAGACAGACAGGTGAGACAGACAGGTGAGACAGACAGGTGAGATAGACAGGTGAGAGACAGACAGGTGAGACAGACAGGTGAGAGATAGACAGGTGAGACAGACAGGTGAGACAGACAGGTGAGAGACAGACAGGTGAGAGACTGGTGAGACAGACAGGTGAGAGACAGACAGGTGAGACAGACAGGTGAGAGACAGACAGGTGAGAGACTGGTGAGACAGACAGGTGAGAGACTGACAGGTGAGAGACTGGTGAGACAGACAGGTGAGACAGACAGGTGAGACAGACAGGTGAGAGACAGACAGGTGAGAGACTGGTGAGACAGACAGGTGAGACAGACAGGTGAACAGGTGTTAATATTTACCTGTGGATGCAGTTCTTGCTCTCCAGGTACGCCATGCCGGCTGCAGCATCGACAGAGAAGCGAAGCAGCTGCTTGGTCTTCAACTCGTCCTTCTTCTTCCTCAGGAAGGACAGGAAGTCACCTCCTAACGGACACACACACGCTTCAGAACAACACACACTGACAGGAAGTCGCCTCCTAACGG
Organism: Thunnus thynnus; assembly: GCF_963924715.1. Taxonomy (NCBI): domain Eukaryota; kingdom Metazoa; phylum Chordata; class Actinopteri; order Scombriformes; family Scombridae; genus Thunnus; species Thunnus thynnus. The sequence continues at coordinate 104,180 of NC_089535.1, forward strand.
ACACACACACGCTTCAGAACAACACACACTGACAGGAAGTCGCCTCCTAACGGACACACACACGCTTCAGAACAACACACACTGACAGGAAGTGAAGTGACGGAGCTCCACCTACCGGGAACCAGCTCCATGACGATGTAGATTGGCTGCCTTTGCGTGCAGACGCCGATCAGTTTCACGATGTTCGGGTGGTCGTACTGCTTCAGGATCCTGCAGCCAATCACACACAGGCGGCATGTCAGAGCGGCCAATCACATGACAGCAGCCAGTTAAGCACAATTCAACAAAGACTCACAAAAACTAAATTGATTATCTCTTCTAAAAAAAACAGGTTGGAACCATTCAGATATCTATTTCTGCACTTTATGTCCATCGGAGTGCAAATCAATACTTGTATAGATTATTGATTTCAAACACGTCTTTTAAAGGTTCGTTCTGACAGTCAACATCTAAACTACGTCACGTCTCATCTCTAGTTCCAGTAATATCATGTTGTTGTGATAAATGTATTTGCTCCTCAGAGGTTCTTTTTTAAATAAACTGGTATTATTTTAAATGATTGATCCTCTGAAGAAATGTTTTTAGAAGATTTTAATTGTGCAGAAAATGACGTAGTAGATAGAAATAACAATGATCCTCACGCTGCTTCATACGACGTCTCAGGGATAGAATCATTTCTTTGTCCAGATTCCAGATTCCATCGATTTTATTGCTTTAAGCATCATTTTAATGTGTTTAAAGGGTGCAGAATAATACCTGCAGGTTTTACACATCATTCAATGCTTATTTGAAATGTTTTTGTTGCAAATATTAAACATAAAAGTGCAAACTGGCGTTTTAACGCTGCCTCGTTTATGGATGTTAATTTCAAAGACACGTTTATCTTCTTTAAGACGACGGCGGGATTATTACATATATGAATGATCTAGAGATGGAAATAGTAGAAACTCAGGGCTCAATAGACTCGACAGGAAGTCAGATCAAATTGAGATCATCAAATCCAAAAGAGCCGCGCTGGCTGATCTACTGGGAGCTGGAGCACTGGGAGCACTGGGAGCACTGGTCTGGCTACTCTGATGAACTCTCGTGAACAGACGTCCGCTGACTGAGCCTCCTGCTAGACTACTACAGCAGTCATGTTCTGCTGTAATCTCTCTAAGAAGAAGAAGAAGAAGTGCAGAGCATGGAGGGGGGGCGAGCCCCCGGGATCCATGGACGTCACGTGGAGTTCTTTAAAACTTTCTGTGCTGAGCTGTGTGATGACATCTGAAGCATCTTTAATGACACTTCATCACCACAGAGCTGCAGGAGAGTGATCCCGACACCCGTCTCTCTGTGCTGATTATAAACGGCTGTTCCTTCGCCAACAGGCCGAGACAGGCGATGATCAATCTGTGATCATATATCATGACTCATCTCTGGACTTGGAGACCGGTCTCTTCTCATTGGATCAGGAGAAGGCGTTGGACCTTTGGAAGCTCGGCTCCGGTTTCATCATCGCCATGATCAAAGTAATGTGGATGTTTGAAAGTGCGTAGAGATACGGCAGCGTTGTTCTATGTCAGGAACGTTGTCAGGAACGATGTCGGGAACGTTGTCAGGAACGATGTCGGGAACGTTGTCGGGAACGTTGTCGGGAACGTTGTCGGGAACGATGTCAGGGACGTTGTCAGGAACGTTGTCAGGAACGATGTCCGGAACGATGTCAGGAACGTTGTCGGGAACGTTGTCGGGAACGTTGTCGGGAACGTTGTCGGGAACGATGTCAGGGACGTTGTCAGGAACGTTGTCAGGAACGATGTCCGGAACGTTGTCAGGAACGTTGTCAGGAACGATGTCGGGAACGTTGTCGGGAACGTTGTCGGGAACGATGTCAGGGACGTTGTCAGGAACGTTGTCAGGAACGATGTCCGGAACGATGTCAGGAACGTTGTCGGGAACGTTGTCGGGAACGTTGTCGGGAACGATGTCAGGAACGTTGTCAGGAACGATGTCCGGAACGATGTCAGGAACGTTGTCGGGAACGTTGTCGAGAACGTTGTGGGGAACGATGTCAGGAACGTTGTCAGGAACGATGTCCGGAACGATGTCAGGAACATTGTCGGAACGTTGTCAGGAACGTTGTCGGGGACGTTGTCGGGGACGTTGTCGGGGACGTTGTCGGGAACATTGTCGGGAACGTTGTCAAAAACGTTGTCGAGAACGTTGTCGGGAACGTTGTCAGGGACGTCGAGAACGTTGTCAGAAACGTTGTCGGGGACGTTGTCGGGAACGTTGTCGGGAACGTTGTCGGGAACGTTGTCGAGAACGTTGTCAGGGACGTTGTCGAGAACGTTGTCAGGGACGTTGTCGAGAACGTTGTCAGGGACGTTGTCGAGAACGTTGTCGGGAACGTTGTGTACAATAGAACCACTGTTACATAAAACACTTGTACAGATGTTCTGGTTTCATCTTATTGTAACACAGAGCATGTTTTATCTGTTTTATCTGCTAACTCTGATGATCTTATTGTTCTTATTAAACAACAGGAAATTGACAAATTAGAAAAAATTGTGACCAAATTTGGAAACGTTTCAGCAGCAAAAGTAAACTGGGAAAAAGTGAAGTTCTGACAGTGGGAAGCTGGTCTTCTGGTCTTCTGGTCTTCTGGTCTCCCGACACAGAAAAGCAATGGTTTGAAATATCTTGGAGTTTTTCTGGGAGATGAAGATGAAGTGAAGAAGAGTGTTGATGGAGTAAATGGAAATGGCTTTTACCACAAATGGAACCTACTGGATGGATCACCTACTGGATGGATCACCTACTGGATGGATCACCTACTGGATGGATCACCTACTGGATGGATTACCTACTGGATGGATTACCTACTGGATGGCCGTCTGCAGCCTACAGCTTCTCTTTTTTGGCTTTTGGGAGAATCCTTGATACATGGATCCAGGTTGGATGTACAGGACTGGATTGCCTGCTGCAGGTCCTGGTCTTCATAAAACAGAGGCAGTGGCATCTCCACTTGGTTTCAGGTCTCATCGCTACACCAGGGACATTCTGAACTTGTGGATTAACAAACTGAGTGAAGAAGAACTGGAAACGCTGCAGGAACACAGTTCCAGATCAAAGTGAGCTGAGCTTTTCCTCACGTTGAACTGGATTTACTGGACCAGTTAAATATAAATAAATAATAGATAGATACTGTGTAAATGGTAAATGTGTGGAGAGACAAACTGAGGGTTTTTATGAAGCTCCTTTAAAGAAGAGATCAGCTGATCTCTGCTGGAGGATCTTCCTGTGACGGGCCAGAAACTGGTCTTCATTCAGGAAACGTGACTGTAAATGGTCCATAACTACTTTCATGTCTATATAAACGTATAAAAATAAGAGAAAATGCTTCTTGTGACGACTTCGTTCCTCTATTTGTGGCATTAGTGAGAGATTGTAGATTTCATGTTATGATAATATATTTAATTAATTATCAGTCCTGGTTCAGTATGAAATATCGTTTTGTACCTTTAGCTGAATAAAAAGTAATTTATTGATGTTTTTAACTGGAATGATGTTTTTATGATATCTGTGTAAATAAATACGTAGTTTTCATTTAGCTTTTCTTTATCATTATTCTTACTGGTGTGAGGACGCCACCGTGTGTTGGAGGAGGTGGCGTTTGACCTCCAGGGAGTCGGTGACCTCAGGCCTGCCGTCATCAACCACGACATCATCGCAACATTACGACGACGACTGGACTTCCTGCGTCGACTTACAGTTCACGGTGTCGATAAAACACGTATGTTGGTCTTTTAGGGCCTGATCAGATACGGCATCACAGCTCGGTCTGGCTCCGGTCCAAACTGGTCCCACTGCTACAGACTGCATGAAGATTAGCGGGTCAACACAGCGCTGCAGCTGTTAGCAGCAGGCGAGCCGTCGGCGTTCTACAGGCTGCTGTCCTCTGGAGGACATTCACAGTCTAAATACATCTAACTCTTCATTTATCCTGCTGTCAGTCAGACTTTCAACCAGCTGCAGATGAGGACGAGCACCGGATGATCTTTGACGTAAAGATTTCTCATGAAAAAGGGATTTTCTGTTTTTATTGATGTGTTTGTTTTCTCTGTTTGTTTGTTATTTATTAGAACGTTTTCATATCGTCTGTCGGTGAATCCTGGTCTTAGATTCTTGTTTTAATGAGTGAAGAGTCCACCACAAATTCCCTCTTTGTGGGACAATAAAGTTAATTTTGAATGAATAATTATTAGGCTAATATAAAGAATAATCTAAATAATAATATTAAGAATAAGAGCAGTTGAACAGTAGCTGCTGCTGTGTGACGAGGACACAGGCGCTGCTACTTCACTAATCTATTCATTTGGTTTTCTATTGATTTTGTAATTTTCTTGTATTTGTTTTAAAGGTTGTTGCAGCTTTTAAATAACAACTTTGTTTTTGAAGTTATTTCCAGGTTATGTAGATGTGAAGCTCACCTGGCCTCAGACAGGAACCTGATCTTCAGCTCTGGAGGTAAATCTTCTTTACACGTTTTGACGGCGACCGGCGTTTTGTCGCGCTGCAGGGTCCCTTTAAACACCTCACCGAAGTTACCCTGGCAACCAGCGAACAGCAGAGCATGATGGGACACGCAGGCAGAGAGACACTCTGTTAACAACTGACAGAACTGTGCTGTGATTGGTGGACAGGAAGATAGGAAACAGGAAGTGAGGTCACCTTTCCCAGTAGCTCTCCCAGCGTCACATCCTCGTGGTTCAGGATCCATTTTTTATCCTGCAGAGAGAAAATCAACTCAACAGCTGTATATACTGCAACAGCTGCATGTACTGCAACAGCTGCACGTAATGCAACAGCTGCACGTACCGCAACAGCTGCACGTAATGCAACAGCTACATGTAATGCAACAGCTGCACGTAATGCAACAGCTGCACGTACCGCAACAGCTGCACGTACCGCAACAGCTGCATGTACCGCAACAGCTATATATATATATATATATTAATATATATATATATATATGTTAATATATAGACATGTATGCATGTATAGAAATGGAGGAATGGTTGCCTTGACGACCGGGTTGAGCAGCACGACTCCAGACTTCTTGGTGATGACCTGTTTGGTGGAGAAGTGATGCTCGATGAGCTGAGGGATGGTGGAGAAGCCGGTCCCTTCGAAGCGGTACTGACTCTATCAGAGAGAGAGAGAGTTCACACTTTACTCCATCACACTAGAAACATGTCTTATATACATGTAAACAATACTGTATAAGGTTCACCTGATGTGTGTGTATATGTGTGTATATGTGTGTATGTGTGTGTATATGTGTGTATGTGTGTATATGTGTGTATGTGTGTGTATATGTGTGTATATGTGTGTATATGTGTGTATATGTGTGTGTATATGTGTGTGTATATGTGTGTATATGTGTGTATATGTGTGTGTATATGTGTGTATATGTGTGTATATGTGTGTGTATATGTGTGTATATGTGTGTGTATATGTGTGTATATGTGTGTGTATATGTGTGTGTATATGTGTGTATATGTGTGTGTATATGTGTGTATATGTGTGTATATGTGTGTGTATATGTGTGTATATGTGTGTGTATATGTGTGTATATGTGTGTGTATATGTGTGTGTATATGTGTGTATATGTGTGTGTATGTGTGTATATGTGTGTATATGTGTGTATGTGTGTGTATATGTGTGTATGTGTGTGTATATGTGTGTATATGTGTGTATATATGTGTGTATATATGTGTGTATGTATATTGGCTTCCTATAAAATCCAGAATAAATTTAAGATCTTTCTCACCTACGAAGCTCTTACTGGTAAGAAACCATCATATCTCAAAGAGCTCATAGTACTATCCCACTACAACACTGCGCTCCCAGTACGCGGGCTTACTGGTGGTTCCTAAATTGGTGATTCTCTGTCAAAAGGTGTTGCCATGACAATTGAATTTCGAAGCCTTATAACTTGACTCCACGTGGTCTGACCTTCTCCAAATTTCATTTGCGTGTTAAGAGTCCGGGTCTGAACACATGGTCAGGCCCGTGTTCAGTGACAGTCATAGCGCCACCTACTGGCAACAGGAAGTATCATGCGTCGTTCTTTGTTGTTTTACTCCGAGGAAATTTGGCCGACGCACCTGAAATTGACTCAGCTAAGATATAAGACCTTGATGATGCTACATTCTGAAGCTCATTACCTGTAATCAAACGCTGTTGCCATGGCGACACATTCTTTGCCACGAAATACGATGCTGTTTTTGAGTGGCAACAAAACTGGACACACATGTCTGGAGCGACACCAGTTAAAACCCTGGATAGGGCGTTTTCCTTTCCCAGCAAAACTCCGGGTGTTACGAGGGGGAGACGCGACGAAGGACATGCTGTCCCGAGGGCTCCAGCTGGAGGTTATGACACCGGAGGAAAACTGGACGGAGCGGATTAAACGACTAACGTGGTCGTCGGGCGGTGCGAAGACGGGCCGCGGGACAACGGAGACACGGCCGGGATACCAACAGAAAGTGCAGCCTTCAGGAGAGACCGGCGTTCCCGATGAAACAACATCAGCTAGAGGCAGAGACTGAACCACAGCTGGATGCTTCAGGAGAGACCGGCGTTCCCGATGAAACAACATCAGCTAGAGGCAGAGACTGAACCACAGCTGGATGCTTCAGGAGGTGGAAACAAAACAGTGCAATCAGTAAAAAAATGAAGATGATGATGTCTGAACTGGGATTTGTAGACATTTGATCTGAACCCCACAAATACAGATTACACTTACTGTTCACCACCACACAACATTTACACAAGGATTGATTACTTCCTGATAAAGACAGGTATAGAGTATCTGATCTATCAGACCATAACCCTCCTTACTGAACACTACGTCTGGCCAGCGGTTCATCTGCAGATGAGGACACACGAGGAGGAAATAGTGAAGGAACTTCAGACGTGTTTAGAGGATGATGACGATGGTGAGGTGTCTCCGTCTGTGCTGTGGGATGCGTGTGAAGCCGTGATGAGAGGGAAGCTAAGATGAGACAGCTTCAACTAAACACATTAAAATCACATCTAAAGATCTAAAAATGAGATTTACCAGATCCAAATAAACGGCCCGACGTACTCGGAGGCGCGAGGGCCCGTTCAACGCTGCTCGCAGCTTTAATTATTATGATTGTTGTTATTCTGCCCCCCCCCCCCCCTTCTCTCTCTCAGCCCCCCCGGTCGGGGCAGACGGCGCCGCCTAGAGTCCGCCCTGCTGGAGGTTTCTACCCGTTAACGGAGAGTCTTTCCTGCTGCTGCTGCTCGTGGTTCGGTGTCGACCTGCTCTATGTGAAAGTGAGATGACTTTTATTGTGATTTGGTGCTGTATCAATAAAAATTGATTGATTGATATAAAATACTGCACATATACATGTTTATAAATAAGATGCTGAACGTTTGCCTGGTTGTGTGTACATATGTTTTATTAAAGCGTGTTTACGTACGTCGGCGTATTGGATGATGAAGTGTCGTCTCTGCTCGTCAGAAAACACCGACAGGACGTACTCGCCCGGTTTGCCGTGGCTCTCTCTCACCAGGAAGTCTCCCTGTTGCCGTAGTAACTCCTGAGCCTCGGTGCGGGGGATGGCGCCGTGGTACCACTCCTGGTCCGCCAGGGGACGCTCCGACGTCGGGATCACATCAAAGAACTGCTGCAGGAAGCAAACAGAAAACACGGGTCAACTCGAGGTCCACTTACTAACTTTCAACCACGTCTCAGTCTCACTTTGTGTTAACAGTCAAGTTTGAATTCAATGAGCTTTATTGACAGTTCACATGTAAACACAGTCAGTCAGTCATTATCCAAACCAATAATCAATACGATCAATACACAGTATACTGAGGATTCCATCCTCGTCCACGGAGCCGCCATGTTGTACCGCCATTTTCTACAGTAGCCCAGAGCGGACAAACCAAACACTGGCTGTAGGGGGGGGGGGGGGGATCAATATAACCCTGTTAACCCTGTTATATAATGACAGAAGAATTAAAGGGTTTGTTGAGAGTTTGAAGTCATTTATAAAACTGAAACGTTTAAACCAAAATAAGTAAAAATAATCATATGAGGACACATCTGATCCACAGAAACATCCTTTAATGTCAGACGGCTGAACGTTTGTTTGTGATCAATATCTTGACTGTTTTTGAACGTCATTTTTATTCTGATCGAGATATTAATGTGAAGACAGACAGTGAAGTAAATAAGAGACCAAGCTAAAAGCATCTGTTTGATCAGCTCTTATTAGTGGAAACGTTTCAGTCGT
>NC_089535.1:115000-145000 GCF_963924715.1 Thunnus thynnus
CAGCCTGGACCAGGAGCAGCTAACAGGTCTAATCAGGATCTCCAGCCGGGTCTCCAGCCTGGACCAGGACCAGCTAACAGGTCTTATCAGGATCTCCAGCTGGGTCTCCAGTCTGGACCAGGACCAGCTAACAGGTCTTATCAGGATCTCCAGCCAGGTCTCCAGCCTGGACCAGGAGCAGCTAACAGGTCTCATCAGGATCTCTAGCCTGGACCAGGACCAGCTAACAAGTCTTATCAGGATCTCCAGCCAGGTCTCCAGCCTGGACCAGGAGCAGCTAACAGGTCTCATCAGGATCTCCAGCCGGGTCTCCAGCCTGGACCAGGACCAGCTAACAGGTCTAATCAGGATCTCTAGCCTGGACCAGAAGCAGCTAACAGGTCTTATCAGGATCTCCAGCCAGGTCTCCAGCCTGGACCAGGAGCAGCTAACAGGTCTAATCAGGATCTCCAGCCGGGTCTCCAGCCTGGACCAGGACCAGCTAACAGGTCTAATCAGGATCTCCAGCCGGGTCTCCAGCCTGGACCAGGAGCAGCTAACAGGTCTTATCAGGATCTCCAGCCTGGACCAGGAGCAGCTAACAGGTCTAATCAGGATCTCCAGCCGGGTCTCCAGCCTGGACCAGGACCAGCTAACAGGTCTTATCAGGATCTCCAGCTGGGTCTCCAGTCTGGACCAGGAGCAGCTAACAGGTCTTATCAGGATCTCCAGCCAGGTCTCCAGCCTGGACCAGGAGCAGCTAACAGGTCTCATCAGGATCTCTAGCCTGGACCAGGAGCAGCTAACAGGTCTAATCAGGATCTCTAGCCTGGACCAGGAGCAGCTAACAGGTCTAATCAGCCTGTGTGACGTTGAACTCTACTAACAGAAGCTGAAGGTTTTTCCAGGCTGACACTTTAACAGTTGATGTTTCTCTGACAGCAGGTCTGACTGCAGGTCTGACAGCAGGTCTGACTGCAGGTCTGACAGCAGGTCTGACTGCAGGTCTGACAGCAGGTCTGACAGCAGGTCTGACTGCAGCCGCTCACATGAGCTCAGCTCGTTTCACTTCAAACCGTCCGATGACTAAAATCCTTTATGCAGTTAAAAACAACCCGGATCACACAAACCAAGAGGTTCAACACTGGGTTAACATGTAGTAGTTATCAAATGATGTGTTTAACGTGTGATGAGCAACAGTTCACATGTAAAACAGTCAGTCAGCTCACGCAGCCGCCATGAATCTGTGTTTATCCAAACCAATAATCAATAATCAATAATCAGTCCATCAACGACTACAAACAGAAGCTGGAAGAGAGAAGTTTGACAGTGTTTTATCTCCTGAACAGAGTAAATCTCACCGAGGTGGAGGAGCCCAGCATGGCTTTAGGAGAGCGAATCATCCCGGCCAGAGAGTGACGCAGCGTGTCGAAGCGCGAGCTCTTCTCCTTCGTTTTGTCCTGAAACACACGACACACTCAGACTTCCTGTTCAGACGCCAGGCGGATACAAACATCATGTCATTCATATTTACGGTGGATCCGACGGAGCGAGCGTCGTCCTCGTACGGCAGCGCCGGGGGAGGCGGCGGCGGGGGCGGCGAGGCGGAGGCGGCGGCCATCTTGGCGTCCAGCAACGCCTTCTTGGAGGAGAGGCAGGCCTCAGAGCCGCGCAGTGATTGGACGGCATGACGGAGCTCGAGAAGAGACAGTTTCTGACTAAGCAGCAGGACACAGCTGAAACAGAGAGACAGGTGAGAGTGAGACAGGTGAGAGAGAGAGACAGGTGAGAGAGAGAGACAGGTGAGAGAGAGAGACAGGTGAGAGAGACACAGGTGAGAGTGAGACAGGTGAGAGAGAGAGAGAGACAGGTGAGAGAGAGAGACAGGTGAGAGAGAGACAGGTGAGAGAGAGACAGGTGAGAGAGAGAGACAGGTGAGAGAGAGAGAGAGACAGGTGAGAGTGAGAGACAGGTGAGAGAGAGACAGGTGAGAGAGAGAGAGACAGGTGAGAGTGAGACAGGTGAGAGAGACACAGGTGAGAGTGAGACAGGTGAGAGAGAGAGACAGGTGAGAGAGAGACAGGTGAGAGAGAGAGACAGGTGAGAGAGAGACAGGTGAGAGAGAGACAGGTGAGAGAGAGACAGGTGAGAGTGAGACAGGTGAGAGAGAGACAGGTGAGAGAGAGAGACAGGTGAGAGAGAGAGACAGGTGAGAGAGAGACAGGTGAGAGAGAGACAGGTGAGAGAGACACAGGTGAGAGAGAGAGACAGGTGAGAGAGACACAGGTGAGAGTGAGACAGGTGAGAGAGAGAGAGAGACAGGTGAGAGAGAGAGACAGGTGAGAGAGAGACAGGTGAGAGAGAGACAGGTGAGAGAGAGAGACAGGTGAGAGAGAGAGAGAGACAGGTGAGAGAGAGAGACAGGTGAGAGAGAGACAGGTGAGAGAGAGACAGGTGAGAGAGAGACAGGTGAGAGAGAGAGACAGGTGAGAGAGAGAGACAGGTGAGAGAGAGAGAGACAGGTGAGAGTGAGACAGGTGAGAGAGACACAGGTGAGAGTGAGACAGGTGAGAGAGAGACACAGGTGAGAGAGAGACAGGTGAGAGAGAGAGACAGGTGAGAGAGAGACAGGTGAGAGAGAGACAGGTGAGAGAGAGAGACAGGTGAGAGAGAGAGACAGGTGAGAGAGAGAGACAGGTGAGAGAGACAGGTGAGAGAGAGACAGGTGAGAGAGAGAGACAGGTGAGAGAGAGACAGGTGAGAGAGAGACAGGTGAGAGTGAGACAGGTGAGAGAGAGAGACAGGTGAGAGAGAGAGAGACAGGTGAGAGAGAGAGACAGGTGAGAGTGAGACAGGTGAGAGAGAGAGACAGGTGAGAGAGACAGACAGGTGAGAGAGAGACAGGTGAGAGAGAGACAGGTGAGAGAGAGACAGGTCTTACTCGCTCTTCCTCTCCGTGTTCTGCTGACTCGTCTGGATTTTAGTGTCGAGGTCATCAGCCAGCGCCTCCTTCGTCCGCAGATTCTGCTGAGTCAGCGTCAGTTCCTCCGTTGCCGATGACAACCTGTACACATAAACATATAAACAAACAGACAGGAAGTGGATAAGGTGAAAACAACCTTCAGACAGAAACAAAGAAGAAGATCTGCCAATCACAAAAAACCCAACATTGACTTGTTCCTAATTTAACGACGACAGCCTGGAAACTCTGGAAAGTGTAAAATGACATTCAAGGACAGTTTTGGAGAGTTTTGGAGAGTTTTGGAAGGTTTGAAGATGCTTCATAAAGTTTTAGAAGGTGTTTAAACTTTTATTCTGCCAGAGGAAAATGAGTTTACACACAAAAAAAACACACAAATCAAACAGGAAGTAAAGTAAAGTTTTGGCGTCTCACGTGGCCTGCAGGCTGTCGGCCGTCAGCGTGTTCCACAGGATCTCATTGGCCGGTAGGTTGTCCGTCTCCTCCAGCAGAGACGTGTCGAACTCCACGCTCTCCTCCGGAGTCTCCGGAGACCTGCGGGAGGTCGTACGCTGTTACCACGGTAACCAGGGGACAGACACACAGTTACCACGGAAACACTCAACACAAGACACAGTGACGGGTGAAGTTCTGACCGGTAGGCGTCGATGAAGTGCTGATACTCCGCCAGCGGGTCGATCTGCTTAACCGCCGCCGAAATCTCCTGATGAACCTTCACGATCTCCTCCGTCAGCAGACTGCTGATCTCACAGTACTCCTCCAGAATACTCTTCCTGTACAAGTACACACAAGTACACACTCACAGTACTCCTCCAGAATACTCTTCCTGTACAAGTACACACAAGTACACACTCACAGTACTCCTCCAGAATACTCTTCCTGTACAAGTACACACAAGTACACACTCACAGTACTCCTCCAGAATACTCTTCCTGTACAAGTACACACAAGTACACACTCACAGTACTCCTCCAGAATACTCTTCCTGTACAAGTACACACAAGTACACACTCACAGTACTCCTCCAGAATACTCTTCCTGCACAAGTACACACAAGTACACACTCCAGAATACTCCATTCTACTAGATACACAGCAACACACACACAAATACACGGGTTTACATTTAGAAAAATAAAGGAAGGAATGCAGCAGATGTCGGTTAGCATGTCAGCAGATGTCGGTTAGCGTGTCAACAGATGTCGGTTAGCGTGTCAACAGATGTCGGTTAGCGTGTCTGCAGATGTCGGTTAGCGTGTCAACAGATGTCGGTTAGCGTGTCAACAGATGTCGGTTAGCGTGTCAACAGATGTCGGTTAGCGTGTCTGCAGATGTCGGTTAGCATGTCAACAGATGTCGGTTAGCGTGTCAGCAGATGTCGGTTAGCGTGTCAACAGATGTCGGTTAGCATGTCAGCAGATGTCGGTTAGCATGTCAGCAGATGTCGGTTAGCGTGTCAACAGATGTCGGTTAGCGTGTCAACAGATGTCGGTTAGCGTGTCAACAGATGTCGGTTAGCGTGTCTGCAGATGTCGGTTAGCATGTCAACAGATGTCGGTTAGCGTGTCAGCAGATGTCGGTTAGCGTGTCAACAGATGTCGGTTAGCATGTCAACAGATGTCGGTTAGCATGTCAACAGATGTCGATTAGCGTGTCAACAGATGTCGGTTAGCGTGTCAGCAGATGTCGGTTAGCGTGTCTGCAGATGTCGGTTAGCGTGTCAACAGATGTCGGTTAGCGTGTCTGCAGATGTCAGTTAGCGTGTCAACAGATGTCGGTTAGCGTGTCAACAGATGTCGGTTAGCGTGTCTGCAGATGTCAGTTAGCGTGTCAACAGATGTCGGTTAGCGTGTCTGCAGATGTCGGTTAGCGTGTCAACGGATGTCGGTTAGCGTGTCAGCAGATGTCGGTTAGCGTGTCTGCAGATGTCGGTTAGCGTGTCAGCAGATGTCAGTTAGCGTGTCAACAGATGTCGGTTAGCGTGTCTGCAGTCATGTGACTCACAGGGCAAGAGTCATGTCCTCCTGCATCCTTTGCAGGGCATCGAGCAGAGCGGGCGCAGCGCGGCGTCGGTGTTCGTCCTGCTGCGTTCGAGCGCCACACACTGCCAACACATACTGGTTGTGAAGGTTGTGGAGCTTCGCTGTCGCTTTGTCATAACGTTCATGAGCACGCTCCGCCTCCCGGCCTGTGATTGGACAAGACAGTGGGTGGGCAAGAGGTCAGAAACTTTCAGTAACTTTCAATCATTTCCCAGAATATTTCACTAAAACTATTCTTTAAAGTTCTGATGAAGGTAAACTAACACTTTCTGATCATTTGAGAAATAAACAAAACATTTACAACATTTTAACAGCTTCTGTTTTCCAGAACTCTAAACACACCCGTCTAACTTGACTAAACTTCAGCAACATTTTACAATTTACCAAAAGAAAATCAACAACATTTGTATTAATTGTGTGAACTTATTGAATTAGAAACGTTTGCAGGATGAAACGTTCAGAGTAGAAACCTTTGGCCAGAGCTTCTCTGTATTTCTCTTTGGCGTTGTTTGCGTCGCGGCTCAGCTGGCGATACGTCGACTTCAGCTTCTCCAGTTCACTCCTGGTTACCTAGCAACAATAATCATCACAGGGTTACCGAAAGACAAGGAAACAGTCTCAGTCGTCAGATTCAGTTTGCACACCTTTCATAGTTTCAACCGTGTCATTAACTTGCACCTACTTTCACCTGCTGCATGTCAATGTCACACTTTACTACACACGTTTTCTATACAGTACAGTGTACAGTACAGTGTAGTATCAATACAGTGTAGTATCAATACAGTGTAATATAGCGTAGTGTAATACAGTACAGTGTAATATAGTGAGGACCCGACTGCCAAAGAGAGGGGAGGGGGACCCGACCACCGCCAGAGAGAGGGGAGGGGGACCTGACTGCAAAAGAGAGGGGAGGGGGACCCGACCACCACAGAGAGGGGAGGGGGACCCGACCGCCACAGAGAGGAGAGGAGGACCCGACCTCCACATAGAGGAGAGGGGGACACGACCACTGCCACACAGAGGGGAGGGGGACCCGACCACCGCCAGAGAGAGGGGAGGGGGACCTGACCGCAAAAGAGAGGGGAGGGGGACCTGACTGCCAGAGAGAGGGGAGGAGGACCCGACCGCCACAGGGAGGAGAGGAGGACCCGACCACCGCCACAGAGAGGGGAGGGGGACCTAACCGCAAAAGAGAGGGGAGGGGGATCCGATCGCCAGAGAGAGGGGAGGGGGACCCCGATCGCCAAAGAGAGGGGAGGGGGACCTGACCGCCATAGAGAGGGGAGGGGGACCTGACCGCCAAAGAGAGGGGAGGGGGACCTGGCCGCCATAGAGAGGGGAGGGGGACCTGGCCGCCATAGAGAGGGGAGGGGGACCCTACTGCCACAGAGAAGGGGGGGGGATTCATAGATTATTAAACTACTTTAACAGCAACTGTTTGGGTCATGTAATGTTACACCCCTACAAAGGAGGATTATTAGTTCCCAGCAGACCTTGTGGTTGTGGTTATGATACAGTGCAGTAGTAGTAGCAGTAGTAATATAGTATACTAGTAGTAGAGTAGTACTACGGTAGTAGGACTACAGTAGTAGTAGTAGTACCTTGTGGTTGTGGCTCTCCAGCTGCTGATGAAGACTCTGGTAGCTCTTCTTCACCTGCTGCTTGTCTCGGATCAGTGTGGCCAGACGATGAAGAGGACCGGAGTTCAGATCATCAGCGTGAGTCCTCATGACCCGACCCAAAACCTCCGTCTGACGGACCACCTGAGACCAGGACTGAGAAAGGGACACACTGAGACCAGGACTCAGACAGGGACACACTAGGACCAGGACCCAACTCATTTTAAAAAAGAGTGAGAGAAGAACAGAGACAGCGCGAGTGAGTAAGAGAGAGAGAGACGTCAGCATCCAGCTTGAATCAACCAACTCATGCCCACAAAGTCTGCCCGAAACTTGGGTGTCACGATTGATGACCAACTAACCTTTAAGGTTCACGTGGCCTCAGTTGCTCAGTCGTGTCAGTTTGTCCTGTACAACATCAGGAAGATCAGACTCTACCTGTATGAGCTCGCAGCACAACTCTTGGTCCAGCCTCTCGTAATATCACACATTGACTACTGCAACTCCTTACTGGCAGGCCTCCCCGCATGCACACTCAAACCTCTGCAGATGATCCAGAACGCGATGGCACGTCTGGTCTTCAACCAGCCCAAAACAGCACATCAGCCTGCTGTTCATCTCCCTCCACTGGCTCCCAGTTGCTGCCCCCATCAAATTCAAAACCCTGACACTTGCTTACAAAACAGCCACTAAAACAGCTCCTGCCTACCTGAACCCCCTCATTCAGGTCTACACTCCCTCCCGCCCACTACGCTCTGCCAATGAAAGGCGCCTGGTACCACAACAGGGCCCTAAGTCACCAGATACACCCTTCTCCTCTGTAGTTCCCCGGTGGTGGAACGAGTTACCAAACTCTGTTAGATCTGCAGAGGCTCTCTCAATCTTTAAGAGAAGACTAAAGACCAGTTCTTTCATCAACACCTCTGCACCTGATGGTGATGATCTACCTCCTATCAGACCTGAACTTGGCTTCATGGCACTTACTCGTGTTGTTCTCTCCTGACTAGATCCTTGATTGTGTTCTATCAGCTCTCAGATGTACGTCGCTTTGGATAAAATCCTTGGCAGTGAGATCAAAGCATTGAATGAGAGTAATAAAACGTTATTTTCTGATTGTTTCATGGTGGTTATGTTCTAAAGAAGAAATAAATAACTATCAAACACTCAGCAGATGTTACCGTGGAAACAGATGCTCTTTTTTCAGCTTCATTTTCCTCCTCTGCATTTCTCCTTTTCATTCATTCATTACATCCAACTCATTCAGCAGTAAATACAATAAACAGGACAAATCTGTGTTGATGTTTCCTCATGTGTTAATAATGCGTCTCAAATGCTGTCATCATTTTTAAATTCCTCGTGGGTTTAATTTGCAGGAGCTATGTGGTCCCTCAGATGCGGTGGGAACATAAACAGGATGCACAACAGGGACTTAAAGTTCGAAGTTTAGTTCCTGAGATTAGTTCCTCTGGGTCCAAAGTACCTGGAACTTTTGGTGGAAACGGGGTTTAAGACACACTGAGACCAGAACTGAGACAGGGACACACAGGGACCAGGTCTGGGCGTGTCCTCACCTTGCTAACTGTGCTGACGTAGTCGGCTGCTTCCTGTTTCTCTGTCTGCTGGGTCATGCTGAGCAGCAGAGCAGCGTACTCCTTATCACTCTTCACCCGCAGAGTCATGAAGCGCTTCACCGTCTCCAGCAGCTAATGGATGGAGACAGAGAGGACAGACAGGTTTCAGACATTAAATTAGGGCTGGGACTCTTTGAGAATCTTTGGGAAACTTTGGGACTCTGATAATCATTGGGAACCTTTGGGAACCTTTGGAAGTCTTTGGGACTCTTTGGGACTCTTTGGGACTCTTTGGGACTCTTTGGGACTCTTTGGGACTCTTTGGGACTCTGATAATCTTTGGGAATCTTTGGGACTCTGATAATCTTTGGGACTCTAATAATCTTTGGGACTCTTTGGGACTCTGATAATCCTTGGGACTCTAATAATCTTTGGGACTCTTTGGGACTCTGATAATCTTTGGGACTCTAATAATCTTTGGGAATCTTTGGGACTCTGATAATCTTTGGGACTCTGATAATCTTTGGGACTCTGATAATCTTTGGGACTCTGATAATCTTTGGGAATCTTTGGGACTCTGATAATCTTTGGGACTCTAATAATCTTTGGGAATCTTTGGGACTCTGATAATCTTTGGGACTCTAATAATCTTTGGGAATCTTTGGGACTCTGATAATCTTTGGGAATCTTTGGGACTCTGATAATCTTTGGGAATCTTTGGGACTCTTTGGGACTCTTTGGGACTCTGATAATCTTTGGGACTCTAATAATCTTTGGGAATCTTTGGGACTCTGATAATCTTTGGGACTCTGATAATCTTTGGGACTCTGATAATCTTTGGGACTCTGATAATCTTTGGGAATCTTTGGGACTCTGATAATCTTTGGGACTCTAATAATCTTTGGGAATCTTTGGGACTCTGATAATCTTTGGGACTCTAATAATCTTTGGGAATCTTTGGGACTCTGATAATCTTTGGGAATCTTTGGGACTCTGATAATCTTTGGGAATCTTTGGGACTCTGATAATCTTTGGGAATCTTTGGGACTCTGATAATCTTAGGGACTCTAATAATCTTTGGGAAACTTTGGGAAACTTTGATAATCTTTGGGACTTTTTTTCCTCTTTGGGAATCTTTAATGATAAGGTTTTATTTTATTTTTATTTGAAATGGTGAGATGGTGACAATAATGGTATAATAACCTGATAATATTGAGATAATATTGTTCATATTTTCAAAATATTATTGTCTGCTACCAGTGTAATACCTTCCAAATTACATGTCAATTCTTGGAAGTCAAAATTGGTAATTACCAGATTAATGTGGTGAAGTTCCTCCTCCTTAATGTTCCAACCATTCTCTTCAGTTTTAAGATAAAACTGTAAAAATTCTTCTTTTAAAGCTATGATTTTTTACCTGGAAACATGCCTGCTAGTTTGTGTGACAGCCATGAATCAGTGCTACAAAATGCAAAACTACATGTTTCTACTTAATTTCATGGTGATTGCAGATTAAACCAACACTGAGAGGCACAGAGATAAAACATACCTGGTAGGACTAACCCCACTTTAAACTAAACACAACATTTGGTACTGCTGATGAAAAGATCAAGAATTATATGCAGCTGATGTACATATTTTACTCATCAAACTTCAAAGCAAAGCCTTCTATGAACATGTTTTTTATTTGATGCTAAAGAAAATACAACATTTTTTATCTTACATAACATGAAAGGATGCATTTTGCTAAACTGATTTGTGACTATCACACAGAAACTACCAGGTGTGTTTCCAGGTAATCACTGTGCCTCTTGGTGTTTAATTAAATATCACCTTCTTGAAATTAAGCAAAAATCTCTCTCTCCAGGATTTCATATGATTTTTTTTCTTGTGATTACTGCTGCCAAAAATGATTTGGCAGCAGCTTTTCTCAACAACTACAATACACTTTGTAATGTTTTAGGAATTGGGAAAAATTACAAGCAAAGGAAAATAATGTGATTTTTGACTTCCTTGGATAAAAAGCATTCCGCATATCACAGAAACAACTATATTTCTGCTCTAATGCATTTTCTGAACATGAGAACCATGAGGACTCAAAGTTCTATAAAAAAGAAAATACCGTACTTGAGTTCCATTTATAACCTTTATTAAATGAACTTTCAGCTCAACATCAGCAGCAGATAAAATCAGTCAATAATGTCATTAAAATAAATCCATCAACACAAACATCTAGTTTGATGTTTATGTTTCAGGTAGATTATGTCCATCTTTGCTGTCTGAACAACATCAGCTTGTATTCTTCTGACTCACTGAATCAAACCTCATCTTCCAGATCCGGTCCGGGGTGCAGACACCCTCTCTACGTTTAAGAGTAGGCTTAAAACTTTCCTTTCTAATAAAGCTTATAGTTAGGGCCGACCAGGCTCGCCTTGGATCAGCCCTTAGTTATGCTGCTATAGGCCTAGACTGCCAGGGGACTTCCCATGATGCACTGGGCTCCTCTCTCCATCTGTATGCATTCATTACAACATATTACCCCACTATAACCTTATTATTACCAAGCGTATAAAGACAGATTGTTATTGATCCGACATGTTGTTAAAGTTTATTCACAAACCTTTAACTCCCAGTCTTGCAGCTTCAGTAAACCCTCGTGGGAATTCCTCAGATCCCGACCGAAACCCATCCTGGATCACACACACACACGCTAGCAAACACACACACACACACACACTCTCTCTCTTTCTGTCTAACGACGGGGGCGAGCGAGGAAAGATTGCATGGTCCTGTGAGGAGAGAGAGAGAACGACATGAGGACAGATGTTTGTTACTCTGCAGTGAAACATGGTGTTGATACTCAGACTGTCTGCTCAGCGCATTTACTGTTAACATCAATTTCTCCAACATCTCAGATTTCCTGTCTTCTGCCATTAAACTGAACATCTTTGAGTTTTGTAAACTGGAAAGTTTCTGTTTTTCTGACATTTAATAGAATACAGAAACTAACCCTATTAAACTATTAATAAATATCATTTTCAGTCATCAAAATGACTTCCTAGGATCATTTTTAAATCATTGATTTTTCCAACGTCTTTCAATCACCATCAGGATTTATTGCAAACATATTAAACTGTCAAAAGTACTGCAACAATTAGTCGATTCATTGATTAGTTTGGGGCAGAAACGATTCCTCAAGTAACTCTAGAAGCTTCATGTACTCGTTTTTCCCCCGAGGACGATTATTGCAAATAGAAGAATATATTAAAAAAAGAGAGAAAACAACAGAACATGTCCGAAGTTTGGGATCATTTCAAGATGAAAAAATAAATAAAAAAACCTGTGTACAGTGTGTGTATTACAGAACAGATCTAGCCTATCACAAGAGCACGCCGTCAAAGAATCCAGGACCCAGTGTATGTTTGTCCCTCACATATCTGGAGAACCGTTCATCCAGTTGACTTCACACTCAGCGGGTGAACTGCTGGGACACAAAGGAGCGCAGGGTCCTTTTGAGACACTTGACACATTTAATATTAATAAACTTGGAATAATCAAGCGAACAGTGAGCTGCTCAGCTCTATGCATAAGTGCAGCGGGGGGCGTTTAATATAAACACAATGAGCGCACACAGGAGAAAAAAACACAGGCAGTAACACTAGCCAATAGGAGCGCAGACACATTTGACTGGCAGCAGAATCAACCAATGGAAGGACAGAAACTGCTTCTACAGTTCAACCTCAGTTTAGTCTCACTGCTGAAGTTTCTGTCTGGACGTAAACCATTTAATTTATTAATTCCTTATCGTTTTAATTGATGCAGTTGTCAACTCATACAAATATATGTGGTTCTCCAGAAATAATTATCAATCAGGCACGTTTTGAACAGGCACTGCACTAGTTTCTGT
Source organism: Thunnus thynnus (assembly GCF_963924715.1). Lineage (NCBI taxonomy): Eukaryota > Metazoa > Chordata > Actinopteri > Scombriformes > Scombridae > Thunnus > Thunnus thynnus. Next base: position 127,098 of record NC_089535.1, read on the forward strand.
AATCCCATACTCCCATTACAGACAGCAGGTTTCTGTAATCCCATACTCCCATTACATCAGGTTTCTGTAATCCCATACTGCAATTACAAACAGCAGGTTTCTGTAATCCCATACTCTCATTACAGACAGGTTTCTGTAATCCCATACTCCCATTACAGACAGCAGGTTTCTGTAATCCCATACTCCCATTACAGACAGCAGGTTTCTGTAATCCCATACTCCCATTACAGACAGCAGGTTTCTGTAATCCCATACTCCCATTACAGACAGCAGGTTTCTGTAATCCCATACTCCCATTACAGACAGGTTTCTGTAATCCCATACTCTCATTACAGACAGGTTTCTGTAATCCCATACTGCCATTACAGACAGCAGGTTTCTGTAATCCCATACTCTCATTACAGACAGCAGGTTTCTGTAATCCCATACTCCCATTACAGACAGCAGGTTTCTGTAATCCCATACTCCCATTACAGACAGCAGGTTTCTGTAATCCCATACTCCCATTACAGACAGCAGGTTTCTGTAATCCCATTCTCCCATTACAGACAGCAGGTTTCTGTAATCCCATTCTCCCATTACAGACAGGTTTCTGTAATCCCATACTCCCATTACAGACAGCAGGTTTCTGTAATCCCATACTCCCATTACAGACAGCAGGTTTCTGTAATCCCATACTCCCATTACAGACAGCAGGTTTCTGTAATCCCATACTCTCATTACAGACAGCAGGTTTCTGTAATCCCATACTCTCATTACAGACAGCAGGTTTCTGTAATCCCATACTCTCATTACAGACAGCAGGTTTCTGTAATCCCATACTCTCATCACAGACAGCAGGTTTCTGTAATCCCATACTCTCATTACAGACAGCAGGTTTCTGTAATCCCATACTCCCATTACAGACAGCAGGTTTCTGTAATCCCATACTCTCATTACAGACAACAGGTTTCTGTAATCCCATACTCTCATTACAGACAACAGGTTTCTGTAATCCCATACTCTCATTACAGACAGCAGGTTTCTGTAATCCCATACTCTCATTACAGACAGCAGGTTTCTGTAATCCCATACTCTCATTACAGACAGCAGGTTTCTGTAATCCCATACTCTCATTACAGACAGCAGGTTTCTGTAATCCCATACTCTCATTACAGACAGCAGGTTTCTGTAATCCCATACTCCAATTACAGACAGCAGGTTTCTGTAATCCCATACTCCAATTACAGACAGCAGGTTTCTGTAATCCCATACTCCAATTACAGACAGCAGGTTTCTGTAATCCCATACTCCAATTACAGACAGGTTTCTGTAATCCCATACTCTCATTACAGACAGGTTTCTGTAATCCCATACTCTCATTACAGACAGGTTTCTGTAATCCCATACTCTCATTACAGACAGGTTTATGTAATCCCATACTCTCATTACAGACAGCAGGTTTCTGTAATCCCATACTCTCATTACAGACAGCAGGTTTCTGTAATCCCATACTCTCATTACAGACAGCAGGTTTCTGTAATCCCATACTCTCATTACAGACAGGTTTCTGTAATCCCATACTCCCATTACAGACAGCAGGTTTCTGTAATCCCATACTCCCATTACAGACAGCAGGTTTCTGTAATCCCATACTCTCATTACAGACAGCAGGTTTCTGTAATCCCATACTCTCATTACAGACAGCAGGTTTCTGTAATCCCATACTCTCATTACAGACAGCAGGTTTCTGTAATCCCATACTCTCATTACAGACAGCAGGTTTCTGTAATCCCATACTCTCATTACAGACAGCAGGTTTCTGTAATCCCATACTCTCATTACAGACAGCAGGTTTCTGTAATCCCATACTCCCATTACAGACAGCAGGTTTCTGTAATCCCATACTCCCATTAGACAGGTTTCTGTAATCCCATACTCCCATTAGACAGGTTTCTGTAATCCCATACTCCCATTAGACAGGTTTCTGTAATCCCATACTCCCATTACAGCAGGTTTCTGTAATCCCATACTCCCATTACAGACAGGTTTCTGTAATCCCATACTCCCATTACAGCAGGTTTCTGTAATCCCATACTCCCATTACAGACAGGTTTCTGTAATCCCATACTCCCATTACAGACAGGTTTCTGTAATCCCATACTCCCATTACAGACAGGTTTCTGTAATCCCATACTCCCATTACAGCAGGTTTCTGTAATCCCATACTCTCATTACAGACAGCAGGTTTCTGTAATCCCATACTCTCATTACAGACAGCAGGTTTCTGTAATCCCATACTCCCATTACAGACAGGTTTCTGTAATCCCATACTCCCATTACAGACAGGTTTCTGTAATCCCATACTCTCATTACAGACAGGTTTCTGTAATCCCATACTCCCATTACAGACAGGTTTCTGTAATCCCATACTGCCATTACAGACAGGTTTCTGTAATCCCATACTCTCATTACAGACAGGTTTCTGTAATCCCATACTGCCATTACAGACAGGTTTCTGTAATCCCATACTGCCATTACAGACAGGTTTCTGTAATACCATACTCCCATTACAGACAGGTTTCTGTAATCCCATACTCTCATTACAGACAGGTTTCTGTAATCCCATACTGCCATTACAGACAGGTTTCTGTAATCCCATACTCCCATTACAGACAGCAGGTTTCTGTAATCCCATACTCCCATTACAGCAGGTTTCTGTAATCCCATACTCTCATTACAGACAGGTTTCTGTAATCCCATACTCTCATTACAGACAGGTTTCTGTAATCCCATACTCTCATTACAGACAGGTTTCTGTAATCCCATACTCTCATTACAGACAGGTTTCTGTAATCCCATACTCCCATTACAGACAGGTTTCTGTAATCCCATACTCCCATTACAGACAGGTTTCTGTAATCCCATACTCCCATTACAGACAGCAGGTTTCTTGTTTACATGACAGTAAAGAAATCAGTTTTGTGGAGATGTAATCTGTAATCTGGCGACTCGGCTGCATTTTAACACACTGCAGGATAATAAAAGTCAATGATTTCTGTCAAACTTCTCACTTCTGAAAATACCATGATCAATCATCATTTTAGGATTGATCACTCTCCATACAACATGCATCTTAACAATCACTGACACATGATCAATTATTTTGGTCTAATTTATTTCATTTTATAATATATATATATATATATATATAAAATTTAATATTTATTTTGTTTCTCATTTTTGTACATTTACATTAGATAAATTGGTGAAATGATGTTTCCAAAGTCAGTGAGTCATCGTGTTGAATAATCGTGATCCTAATATTGACCATAATAAAGGTGATTATGGTTTTTGCCCTGCCGGGAGGTTTGGACTCACAGAGCTCTTTAACACGGGACTAAACGACATGAACCTCCTGTTGGCTGAGCGGAGCCATGTTGCTTTGGAAATTACACCTCTGTGTGTGTTTAGTGACTGGAATAGTTGCAACAGACTCATCGTAAATGTTTCAGCCCCCGTTTCTTTCAAAGAAACAGCAGCTCATGTTGTTGAGTGTAGGGCTCTGCTATCCTTGCAATGACCTTTTCAGAAAATGATTTATTTGATGTCACAGGTTTACAGAGATGGATTTACATTTTTAAACACTTGTCAGCAGTTGTCAGTTTGGACAATTCATCTTCTCAAATGAAGACTATTTGGATAAAAGCTTCAGTTACTTCTGTGTGATTTCCTTTACTTTTCCCCCTTTCCTCTGACTAACACATGGAAATATCCCCATACATTTTGTTTTCAAAGAATATCATATTACAGTCTTAAAGTATCCAACCTAAAAGAATACTTGACATTTTTTTGTTCATTGTGTTCAGGGATGTTTGCCTCAGGGAGTGGGCTGCATCTTTTTTCTTTTGTCTGTGTGATAAATTCAGAATTTGAGTATTTTTCTTTTTTTTCACACACCAGTATGTAGAAGAGGTGTATTTTCATGAATAACTGTCATTACATGTTGGCTGTGTGTGACTGTTGTTCCTGTCGGAGAAGACAGTAAAGGTTAACGTTGGGCCTGAGCTGACGTTAGGTTGAAACTTCCTGTCGGAGAAGACAGTAGAGGTTAACGTTGGGCCTGAGCTGAAGTTAGGTTGAAACTTCCTGTCTGAGAAGACAGTAAAGGTTAACGTTGGGCCTGAGCTGACGTTAGGTTGAAACTTCCTGTCGGAGAAGACAGTAGAGGTTAACGTTGGGCCTGAGCTGAAGTTAGATTGAAACTTCCTGTCGGAGAAGACAGTAAAGGTTAACGTTGGGCCTGAGCTGAAGTTAGGTTGAAACTTCCTGTCGGAGAAGACAGTAGAGGTTAACGTTGGGCCTGAGCTGAGGTTAGGTTGAAACTTCCTGTCGGAGAAGACAGTAAAGGTTAACTTTGGGCCTGAGCTGAAGTTAGATTGAAACTTCCTGTCTGAGAAGACAGTAGAGGTTAACGTTGGGCCTGAGCTGAGGTTAGGTTGAAACTTCCTGTCTGAGAAGACACTAGAGGTTAACGTTGGGCCTGAGCTGAGGTTAGATTGAAACTTCCTGTCTGAGAAGACAGTAGAGGTTAACGTTGGGCCTGAGCTGAAGTTAGGTTGAAACTTCCTGTCTGAGAAGACAGTAGAGGTTAACGTTGGGCCTGAGCTGAAGTTAGATTGAAACTTCCTGTCGGAGAAGACACTAAAGGTTAACGTTGGGCCTGAGCTGAGGTTAGGTTGAAACCTCCTGTCTGAGAAGACAGTAGAGGTTAACGTTGGGCCTGAGCTGAAGTTAGGTTGAAACTTCCTGTCGGAGAAGACACTAAAGGTTAACCTTGGGCCTGAGCTGAAGTTAGATTGAAATTTCCTGTCGGAGAAGACAGTAGAGGTTAACGTTGGGCCTGAGCTGAGGTTAGGTTGAAACTTCCTGTCTGAGAAGACAGTAGAGGTTAACGTTGGGCCTGAGCTGAAGTTAGGTTGAAACTTCCTGTCGGAGAAGACAGTAGAGGTTAACGTTGGGCCTGAGCTGAAGTTAGGTTGAAACTTCCTGTCGGAGAAGACAGTAGAGGTTAACGTTGGGCCTGAGCTGAAGTTAGGTTGAAACTTCCTGTCGGAGAAGACACTAAAGGTTAACGTTGGGCCTGAGCTGAAGCACGATTTTATCAGCACATCATCGGTATCGGCTGATAAAAGCTCTAAAATGATTTTTTTTTTTGTTGCAGCTTTAGTTTTGACAGTTTAATATGTTTGTATATTATTTGCCGATTTGTTGCCATCTCCTCCGCTGCCTGACTGTTTCCATCCACGGACTGTTTCACCCTGACGCTCCCGGTGTTTCCTCCGCAGGCTCCACTTCACTCAAGCTGCCCGACAGACCCGCTGCCTCTTCCCACTTTAACCTGAATAACAAACCACGGCTCAGTGCTCCAGTTGGATCCACATGCAGGACCGGGCTAACGTTAGCTGGGAGGCTAGCTGAGGCTAGCTGGCTGTGCTTCCCTCCGGCCATGCTGCGGCTAACGCTCCGCTAGCTACAATGAGTTGGAAATATCGGCATATCGGGTATTGGCAAAAAATCCAGTATCATGCATCCCTAATTTATGCCTTACTTTTAGGTTGTGTGTATACCCTTTTTTAATTTTAATAATTTGGTTTTTTTTTTAATTTACTTGTTTTTGCATTTGAGAAAATGTTTCCTTTAAAACCCAGAATGTAATATGCCACTTAAAATAATAATATGCACTAAAAGTTCTGGCAGATAATATGCAAATTACACAATAAAAATGTTGATTTTTCTAAAGAGGAAACAATTAGCTGAATATCTTTTCACCATTTTCTGACTTTTGATAAACCAATCTACTAATCAATTAATGGAAAAAAAACAGATTAATAGATAATGAAAATAATCATTAGTTGCAGCTCTGAACTAAAATGCCAGTTTAGATTCAGTTTACTGTTAATCTGACTTCCAGCAGAAGTTGGAAGTAAATATGAAGGTGAGTAATTAAGTGGTAATGAACATTACTTAGCTGATTAATTGATCATTACACTCAGCATTAGCCGCATGGCTAATCAAAACCACTCTTTAGATTAATTATAAACCTTAAATCGCCTCCATATTGCATTAGATATCTTCACATCTTAGTTTTATTCCACCAAAACTTCTGAAAACATCCTCAAACTTCTCCTCAAAACATTTCACACTGATTTGCAAACCGCTCAAAAACCTTCATTAACCCTCAACAGCATCCAACAATTTAAACTGTCTTAAACTGCTTTAATATCTAAATCTGAAAACCTTTCAATTCAGTCTTTACAAACTGCTTTAATATCTAAGTCTGAAAACCTTTCAATTCAGTCTTTACAAACTGCTTTAATGTCTCAGCAGTAAAACTTTTAACTTCTTTGATAACTCAATCAGAAAGATGCAGAAAACTTTAAATTCCATCAGAACCGACGTAGAGCGGAAGCTAGGCTAAAGCTAGCCGCGCCTCCCCATTTAAACCAATGGAAAACTGGAGCTAGCAGGCTACCAGGATAACGGCAGCTCTGGAGTTTCCATTGGAACTGATGGAAAACTGGAGCTAGGAAGCTAACGGCTAATGTGACATTCCGTTAAAAACAGCGTTTATCTCAGAAACAACTCACAGAGTGACAGGAACAAACTTTCTCTCTCCGTGTCCATGTTTTTCTCCCGTTTTCCCGGTAAATAAAGACAAGATGACGGAGGAGGAGGAGTGGGAGAGTCGGGAGAGGTTCGGTGTTTTTCGACTTCTCCTCGGCAGTTTTCAGCCGCAGTACACGCCGTGAAGCGGCTGTTTTCGGCGGCAGACTCGCTGTCCGGTCACCGCGGTCCTCTGCCGTCCTCCGGCCGGCTCATTTCTTTCTCTTTCCCGTGTTTTTCTCCTCCGTTTGCCCGGCTTCCCCTCCTCTCGTCCGGCTATACGGCTAACGGCTAACAGGGAGGGGCTTCCGCGGGAAACGGAAAGGGGGAGAAGAAGGAGGAGGGGGCCATTTTACTTTGTTTCTGTTTTTTTAATACTTGCTTAAAGACAATAGCATATACAACAACAACAGCAACAACACACGGCCCAGGGGTACAGGCAGATATCCTGGGACAACAAGGCTCTTCATTCAAAAGTGTAAATCACAGCACCAACTTGAGTCAAAGATGCTCCAGTATCAGTCCTGCAGGGTCACAAAGGTTGCGTATAATAGCACAGTCCTTTAGGGTTATAGACTTATCCTAACCCTAAACATTAACTTTAGAGTGCTTTGAATATTTCATGGTATCCACATATTCATTAAGTTAATTCTTAAAAACAGGAAAGAATGGTTTAGAACAACTGAACTTGCATTTATGGATGTGGTATTTAGCAAGTAAAAATAAAAGATTTATTATAAAACATTTTCCTTCATTTTCCAACTTGCAGGATGACCGCTGCTCCACCCGTCTAAATCTTTGTAAGGTGCTGGAAGTAGGGCTGCTGCAATAGCTGCAGTATTGCAATACAGCACAATAGACAAACCGCGGTGGGTGGCAAGAAATCGCCACAACCACGCTACGTTCACAGTTTTTTCATTATAGGCCCTTCTTGTTTTAATCTTAATTGCGTGCATATTGAATGTTTGGTGGCTCCTCCAGTCCAGCGGCTCTGAAGAATCACTTTGTGAGTTCTCGCTGCATGGACCCTCACATGAGCTGCTCGCAGCTAGCATCCAGGCTAACAAGCTAACCTGGCGCCCACCTAACAGACCCGGGCTCGGGGTGAGGTGACCGGGGTTTGGTGCTGATGCTCAGTAGTTAAAAAACATCTGTATGAATATTTTGTCTCATTTATATGTTTAGACTCTCCCGGGTCACCGCTAACCAAGCAGGCTGCCATTTAACTCGTGAGGTAAACTAGTTTTCCACCAGTTATATAACTAAAGGCGCGTCCATCCAGACTCTATTCATAAATCCCACATTTAAGGGGATTCAGCTGCAGGCCGTTTCCTACCACAACATGATTTAAAGTGTTCATCAGTTACTGCGGCTCCATTCGGCCGACATATAATCAGACTAACATACCTTCATTTTCACAAAAAAAGTGCTAATATTGTACATGACCACATACTGTGCTGTTGAGACACCCTGAATCACCGCAGGGGATATTTCTTCTCTGCGACAGCCCCAGCTGGAAGCATGAATGAGTCCAAACTTGATTAAAGAGATTTCCGCACACTTAGATCTATGCAGTATTTCATTTTATTTTATTTTGAGCTGTTGGTCTGTCAGACCTTCATCAGAGCAAACATGATTCAATAATGAACAGGCAGGAAAAAATCATTAATCCCATTCTAATCATTGGCGGTATGCAGTACACACACCCTGCTGGAAACCATACTTGTTATAGATCACAAAAAAGGGGTGGAACACAGTGAATATAGAAAAAATGTATAAAATCAGGAAGTACCTTACAGTAGTAGTCAAGTCAGTTTTATTTATAAAGCACCAAATCACAACAGAAGTTATATCAGGGCTCTTCCCACATAGAGCAGGTCTAGACTGAACTCTTTAATCTACAGAGACCCAACATTCCTCCAAACTCCCCTTTAACGGGAAGAAACCTCCAGCAGAACCGGACTCTAGGTGGCGCCATCTGCCTCGACCGGTTGGGTTGAGAGAGAAGTAGAGAGACACACAGAAGCATAATAACAACAATAATAATAATAGAGATGTGATTAGTAATAATAATAATAATAGCAGGCGTGGACGTCAAGCAGGATCAGGCGGTCTGTGACCCTGATCAATATGAACCTGCAAGACGAGAAAGCACAAAAACTCAATGGAAGAAGCAAAGTTAGTAACAAGCATTGATGTTACATGAATGCATACAGATGGAGAGGAGGAGGAGGAGAGAGGTGCATCATGGGAAGTCCCCCAGCAGTCTAGGCCTATAGCAGCATAACTAAGGGCTGATCCAAGGCGAGCCTGGTAGGCCCTAACTATAAGCTTTATCAAAAAGGAAAGTTTTAAGCCTACTCTTAAACATAGAGAGGGTGTGGGCGGTGACCCCCCCCCCTGCATCTTCTGGCGGTGAGGAGCCAGCTGAGAGCAGTGATCAGCGACAGGGAAAGGATGAGCATCAGAGCAGTTCAGAAAACACAACCATTGAAACTGATAACAAAGAGAGTGAAAAAGTAAATGATAATCTGTCAGTGTGTGAGGACCTCATTGAAGACGAAGACATGTCTGATGATGATTTGTTAAAACTGTCACAAAAGAGGAAAAGTTCAGAGCCTGTCCAGAGTAGTGCAAAAGCCATCAAAGTCACTAAAGGGACAAAAACTGGAAAATCTTTAGCAGAGTCAGAAAGTGATTTGTCACTGACCCAGGAGGACCAGCAGAGCCGCTACTCTCCTGCTGGTATAAAGAGTTTTCTGCAGGGAACGAAGGGATCCAGGCTGGTGAAAGTAGAGGATCACTTTGCAGACCTGAAGCTGTTTGTAGAGTCAGCGAAGCCTCTGACAAAAAGATCAGGAAACTTAGGAGATGATGTTCTGACAGATCAGGAAATTTATCGTCTGAAGAAAGTGCTGCTTAAAGTAAAAGCACAAATCACTGCTGATGATGATGTTTAGACGAAGGTTCTTGTGTTTTTCTCTCTTCCTGTTATGTTTTCCTACTGTTATGTTTCTTTTAAGCTTCTCTCTCTCCATGTGTGAATTCAAAATAGGCACTTTAAACTTGAATGGAGCCAGGGATGATAGTAAAACAGCTGCGTTCTTTAAGCTGATGGAGCTGAAGAACATAGATGTAATGCTGCTTCAGGAAACACACAGTAGTGCAGATAATGAAAGTGACTGGAGGAGAGGATGTAACGGGGAAGTCATTCTGAGCCATAAGTCCAGCTGTAGTGGAGGAGTGGGGATTGTCTTTTCCAGGAGCTTCTTGCCTTTTTCTTGTGAAGTTGAGGAAATTATTAAAGGCTGTTTATTGAAGGTCAAAGCTCAATTTGAAAATATTACCGTAGTTTTCGTCAATGTTTATGCACCAACCAAGGGGGTGGATAGACTAGCGGTACTAGATGTTTTATGTGACACTATCAGGAACTGCAGTAGTGATGAGTATTTGTTTTTAGGAGGTGATTTTAACTGTACTGAAAATCCAAAGCTGGATAGAAACCACCAAGAGCCTCATCCTGCTTCATCACGCAGGTTCAGACAGTTGACTGAAGCTCATGAGTTGTCAGATGTGTGGAGGATGTTTTATAAAAGTCACAGGCAGTACACCTGGAGTCACTCTAAAGACAATGTGTTATCTCTGGCCAGGCTGGACTGTCTGTATTCTTTTAAACATCACATGAACCTTTTTAAAAGTTGTCACATTAACCCAGTGGGCTTCTCTGATCACTGTCTGGTTTTTTGCTGTGTTTTTATAAAAAATGTGCGCTTACAGAGTGCTTACTGGCATTTTAACACTGCCCTGCTTCATGACAAGGCTTTTAGAGCAGCTTTTGAATGTTTTTGGTTTACCCACAGAAAATGTAAGTCTGACTTTGCCTGTGTTCAACAGTGGTGGGATTTTGGGAAATCACAGATTAAACAGCTGTGTCTGTAACGGGTATAGGTTGGACCCAATAGCAGCACAAATGACACGGGTCTAAACTTTGCAGTCTTTATTTCACACGATGTCAGGGCAATATTAGCACGGTCAGAGAAACACAGTTGTTGAACCCCGATCTTCCACTCCCACAGCAGACAAAGACCAGGGAACAGGCAGGCAGAACTCAGAGTCAGGGACAGAAGGCTGGTGGGTTTACCGGGGCAGAGACGAGGGGCGATGGTCGAAGACAAGCTGATCAGAAACCGGGAAGGCAGTCCAGTGAAGAAAGCAAGATGACTGAGCATAGTAGCGTAGACAATCTGACAAGGAGGGAGTGGGCCGAGGCAGCTTATATACTGGCTGATTGCAGATGATGAGCAGGTGGGAGCGCCAGGTGAAGGTGGTTGAACTAATGAGGGGTGTGGCAGAGCAGAGAGTGAGACTGAATGATTGGATGATTGGATGATTCCCACAGCAACAGGTGAGGGGGAGAGCAGACTCTGACAGTGTCAGCAGTTCACTCGTAATGTCACTAGAGACAGAACCAGATCTATGAGGTACCTGGAGACTCAGGTGGTAGAACTGCAGAGTTTAGCAGGTTCTACAGGAGATCGAGGGCTTTTAGATTCCCTCAAGTCTAAAAAGTCGGCTTTGGCCAACCTGCTGGGCATCGCAGCACAGGGAGCTCTGGTCAGGTCACGGTTCCTCGACATCACGCAGATGGACGCCCCCTCTCACTTCTTCTTTGGTCTGGAGAGGAAAAATGGACAGAGAAAGATTGTTCACTCTCTGCGATCCAGCAGCGGCTCTGCAATCTCAGATTCTTCTGAGATTAGGAAATTTGCAGTCAGTTTTTATAAAGATCTGTATAAGAGTGAACTAACAGACAATCCAGATGTGTGCAGCAGCTTCTTCACTGGTCTTCCTCAGGTGGATGCTGGAGCCAATGCAAAGCTGGAGGCTCCGGTATCAATCAATGAACTGTATACTGCTCTGATGAGCTTACAGAGTGGAAGAGCTCCAGGTATAGACGGTCTGCCTGTTGACTTCTATAAATCCTTCTGGTCCGTGTTGGGCGAAGACCTGTTGGAGGTTGTCACAAGCAGCCTGGAGAGAGGACGGCTGCCTCTGAGCTGCAGGAGGGCGGTCATCACTCTGCTGCCCAAGAAGGGAGACCTGCAGGAGCTGAAGAACTGGAGACCTGTTTCTCTGCTCTGCACGGACTACAAGATACTGTCCAAGGTCCTGGCCAGCAGACTCAGAGAGGTGATGGCTTCTGTCATCCACACTGATCAGACATACTGCGTGCCCGGCAGGCTGATAAGTGACAATGTCACCTTAATTCGGGATGTTCTGGAGGTCTCCAGCTCATTGGCTGTAGACACTGGTCTGATTTCAATAGACCAGGAAAAGGCTTTTGACCGGGTTGAACACCAGTATCTTTGGCAAACTTTAGCTGCTTTCGGGTTCAACCCTGGTTTCATAGCCAAGATCCAGGTTCTGTATAGTGACATTGCGAGTGTTGTGAAAATCAACGGAGGTCTGAGTGCTCCTTTCAGTGTCCAGAGGGGGGTCAGGCAGGGCTGCTCTCTGTCCGGCATGCTCTACTCTCTGGCCATCGAGCCTCTGCTCCACAAACTGAGGAATGATCTGACTGGTGTTTGTTTTCCTGACTGTGATGCCTCTTTTAAACTGTCGGCGTACGCTGATGATGTCATTGTCCTGGTTAACACACAGAGAGATATTGATGTGTTAGTGAACACTGTTAATCTGTTTGGTTGCATATCCTCTGCTAAAGTAAACTGGGGGAAGAGTGAGGCTGTCATGGTGGGGGATCGGCTGGTGGATCAACTCAGGTTACCTGGAGGTCTGGTCTGGAAAAAAGGAGGGCTAAAATACCTGGGAGTTTTTCTGGGCAATGAAATGTTCTTACAGAAAAACATCTCTTGGTTTCACTGCCTCATCAGAATGCATCATATGTTGAAAACATACTTCATATTTTTTATTTCAGTCAGTTTTTCATTGAGTGGTGTTACTGGTGTTACTGGTGTTACTGGGACAGTCACAGTTATTCAGGGCTCTTAGTCTTGTAATGCTTCATTTTTTATTTTTTATAATTTTGCAGATTATATTATTCTAACATGAATACATAATATAATACTTAACTATTCGTAATAACAACAACATCAATAAACATGGACGTGAACTCTGAGCTGCGTGTTTCCAAACTGGGAAAGTTTGAATGAAGCTGATTCAGAGTTTTCAGCCTGAAGTTTCCCACATGAGGAAAAGATCTTCATCATGTGGGACACTTTGATATTTACTGTTTGTTCTCTGAGTGTGAATATCAGATATCAGATATCTATATATATAGAATGGGATCAAACACACAATAAGAGATATGTCATTATGATAATTATGTAATATCAGATTAAACTATATTACTATAGTAAAGCGATGAGAATGCAAAAAATAAGCAAAATATTGACAGAGAAATAATATTTATTAATTCTTCATTGATGCCTTTGGTTTTTTGTTAATTGGTTTAATTGTCTTGTTGGATTCTGGTTCTGTTCATTTGTATAATCTCACAATGTTTTCAGGTTATTATCAGACTGTTTTCTTTCTGTCTTTCATGTTTCTTATTGTTCTGCTTAGTCAGCAAAAAACAGACAAAAATAACAGTTTGTAAAAAAAGATTAACATCTTTGTATGTGTCTGATTTAAAATGAAGTCTGTTTCCTGTTTCCTGTCCAACAACAACAACGTGACGCATTACACAATTAAACAAACAGAGAAGAAGAGGAGGAGGAGGAAGAGGAGGGGCTCCACAGAGATGACAGAGGGGGGAGGGGCCGGTAGGGGGGGGTCAGCAGGTAGAACGGGGGGGGAGGGGCTGGTGAGCGGGGGGGGGGGGGGGGGGGGGGGGGGGGTCAGCTGGTAGAACGGGGGGGAGGGGCCGGTGAGCAGGAGGGGGGGGTCAGCTGGTAGAACGGGGGGGGAGGGGCAGGTGAGCGGGGGGGGGGGGGGGGTCAGCTGGTAGAACGGGGGGGGGAGGGGCCGGTGAGCAGGTGAGGGAGTGTCAGCAGGTAGAACAGGTTTGGGCGAGGCGGGCGAGAGAGCTTCACACAGACAGAGAATCAGATTTTATTTTCTGTCATTTCTTCAGTTTGTGTCGTTATTTAAACTTCAAACCACTGACAGAGAAGAAGAGGAAGAAGAAGAAGAAGAAGAAGAAGAAGAAGAAGAAGAAGAAGAAGAAGTTTGTCCTCTGTGTGTCTGGAGGAAGAAGAAGCTCTGAACAGGTGAGTCAGCTGAAGGAATGTGATGAAATACAGCAGTAAAAGTACAAATACATGAAGCGATTAAAGTTTCACTGAGTATTTTCTGTATTTGTGTTTAATTCGCTCTAAAAGTCAGTTTGAGTCGATACAGCAGCGACTAAGTTCTGTGTTCATGTTAGTTTTGATTACTGAGGCAGACTAAGCTGGTTTATAATCTGTTTAAATGTTCACGTCTCAGTTTGTTATTGATTTTTAATAAGTTGTTTATCCTTTGGAAGTCATATAAACATGATTTTAAAGGCTGATAAAGTTCACCTGATGTGTTGCTGCCGTATTGATCCAAACTTTAACACAGTGATGTTTACAAGTTTAGTCACAACTGTTTGACTTTATGATGATTGATGTTAATATATAAATGATTAAACCCAGATTAAATATTAAATATCATCAGTATCAGTCTTCTCTGTCTGCATCACAATCTTTATTATCTTTATAATAATCCTCATTAGTTTGAGATTCCTTCATCTAAATATCAGAAGCTCCAGCTGCAAGAACAAGATCATCTCATATAGTTTCACAGGTTGATATTTTAGTGTAAACTGAATCTGACTCTGATGAATCTCTGATCAGATCTGGAACTAAAAGCTGCTTCTTTTCCAAAATGTTTTGAATGTTAAGCTCTGAAAATCAACATATGACTGCATGTAAAGACGTTTCTGCCTCCAGTGTGTTTGACTAAAAAAACATCATCTCAAATAGTCACTAAGACAAATTTTAAAACTTTTAACGACAAGCGTTTTGACCTTATGACCTATTTATTTATCATTTATGGTGATATTCAGCACTTGTTTTATTCCAGATGTGGAAGTAGCTCTAGATTACTTCAGGAGAAGCTTAAAGCTCCATAAACACCTTTTAAAAGATTTAGAATAACAGACGATCAGCTGCAGTCAGAGCTGCTGCTCCCATTATTGTCTGTTCAGCTAGAAGATGAAGCTGCAGGAACCTCCCACATTAATTACCTGTTGATCTTGTTCTGGAAGCTCTGCAGAAAGTCAACTGAGATTATCTGCATCTCTTATTAAGAGAAACATCACGTATATGTTGAGCCTTCCTGTGGTTCCTCTGAACAAAGCTGGAGACAGTTGGTCTCAACAACAATCTAATAATCCTGAAGTCGTTAGTGAATAACCAGCTCAGCTTCATCATCTCAGCTTCTCCTCAGCTTCATCATCTCAGCTTCATCATCTCAGCTTCTCCTCAGCTTCATCATCTCAGCTTCATCATCTCAGCTTCTCTTCAGCCATCACACTAGAAGGAAATGTACAGATGGATCATTACTGGCTTTGATAGAGATGCTTGCAGCC
Organism: Thunnus thynnus; assembly: GCF_963924715.1. Taxonomy (NCBI): domain Eukaryota; kingdom Metazoa; phylum Chordata; class Actinopteri; order Scombriformes; family Scombridae; genus Thunnus; species Thunnus thynnus. Next base: position 142,318 of record NC_089535.1, read on the forward strand.
GGTTTCAGAGTTAGTCATGTGTAGAGGGTCATGTGACAGACGTCAGCGTGTAGAGGGTCATGTGACAGACGTCAGCTTGTGGAGGGTCATGTGACAGACGTCAGTGTGTGGTGGGTCATGTGACAGACGTCAGTGTGTGGTGGGTCATGTGACAGACGTCAGCTTGTGAGGGTCATGTGACAGACGTCAGCTTGTGGAGGGTCATGTGACAGATTCCTTACGGTGGTGCTGGAGGCCAGGGTAATGCCATCCAGAGTAGCTATATCATTAGATAATGTGTTTCTAAGGTGTTTAGGGCCAAACACAATAACTTCAGTTTTATCTGAGTTTAGTAGCAGAAAATTGCAGGTCATCCAGGTCTTTATGTCGTTAAGGCATGTTTGGAGTTTGTTTAACTGATTGGTTTCATTTGGCTTCATTGATAAATATAATTGGGTATCATCTGCATAACAATGAAAATTTATGGAGTGTTTCCCAATAATATTACCTAAAGGAAGCATATACAGGGTGAATAGAACTGGTCCAAGTACAGAACCTTGTGGAACTCCGTGTCTAACTTTTGCCTTCATGGAGGATTCATCATTAACATGTACAAACTGAAATCGGTCTGATAAATAGGACTTAAACCAGCTTAATGCAGTTCCTTTAATGCCAATTAAATGTTCCAGTCTCTGCAAAAGGATTTGATGGTCAATTGTGTCGAATGCAGCACTAAGATCTAACAGGACAAGTATAGAGACAAATCCTTTGTCTGATGCAGTTAGGAGGTCATTTGTGACTTTCACCAGTGCTGTCTCTGTGCTATGATGCCTCTAAATCCTGACTGAAAATCCTCAAATAAACTATTGTTATGTAGAAAGTCACTTAACTGATTAGAGACTGCTTTCTCAAGGATCTTAGAGAGAAATGGAAGGTTAGATATAGGTCTATAATTGGCTAAAACACCTGAATCAAGAGTAGGCTTCTTAAGAAGAGGTTTAATTACAGCTACTTTAAAGGACTGTGGTACATAGCCTGTTACTAAAGACAGATTGATCATATCTAGTAAAGAAGTGCTCACTAAGGGTAAGGCTTCCTTAAGCAGCCTAGTTGGGATGGGATCTAAGAGACAGGTTGATGGTTTAGCTGAACAGATCATTGAAGTTAGTTCAGACAAGTCTACTGGAGAAAAACAGTCCAAATATATGTCAGGATTTACAGCTGTTTCTAAGGTTCCTGTGTTTGGGGAGAGAACGGTGCCTGTTGAGGGCAGGAGATGGTTAATTTTGTCTCTAATAGTTAGAATTTTATCATTAAAGAAGCTCATAAAGTCGTTACTACTGAGAGCTATAGGAATACATGGATCAATAGAGTTATGACTCTTTGTCAGCCTGGCCAAAGTGCTGAAAAGGAACCTAGGGCTGTTTTTATTTTCTTCTATTAATGCTGAGTAATAGGCGGCTCTGGCATTACAGAGGGCCTTCCTATATGTTTTAACACTATCTTGCCAGACTAAGCGAGATTCTTCTAGTTTGCTGGAACGCCAAATCCTTTCATATGTTCGTGGTTTGCTTTAATTTGCAGGTTTGGGAGTTAAACCATGGAGCTAACCTCTTATGTTTTATTATCTTCCTTTTTAAGGGGGCGATGGAGTCGAGTGTTTGTCTTAGTGAGCCTGCAGCATTATCAATAAGATGATCAGTTTGGGAGGGACTAAAGTTAACATAAGAGTCCTCTGTAGTATTGAGACATGGCAGTGAATTCAGTACTGATGGAACTGCTTCCTTAAATTTATCTACAACACTATCAGAGAGACATCTAGTGAGGACATTTTTGTCTAATGGTGTGTAATCCAGTAATAGGAATTCAAAAGTTATTAAGTAATGATCTGATAAAATAGGATTTTGTGGAAAAATTATTAAATGTTCAATTTCAATCCCATAATTCAGAACAAGGTCTAGGGTGTGGTTCAGACAGTGAGTGGGATTATTTACACACTGAGAGAAGCCAGTTGAGTCTAATAATGAGATAAATGCAGTGCTGAGACTGTCACTATCAACGTCCACATGAATATTAAATCACCTACTATAATTACTTTATCTGTACTAAGGACTAAATACGACACAGTTCACTGTTTATGTCAGTGAAATGATTTGTTGTGATTCGTCTTTATGCAGACGACACTGTTTTATTCTGGATGAAACTGCAGCAACACAAATAAAAACAAATTCATAGTTTTCTTTGGATCCAATAATATCGACTTCTGTAACCTGCATATCTCAGCTATCAATGGTTATCATGGTCATAAGCCCCGCCTCCTCCCGCCTCCCCCCGCCTCCTCCCGCCTCCTCCATGTTAGCTTTATTTTAGGTTGTGATGATGTTTTCTCTCATTTTCCTGATAAGTTTGTGTTTAATTAGATATTTGATGATATAAAAAGGTGATGATGATGATGAGGATGATGAGGAGGAGGATGTGATGATGATGAGGAGGATGTGATGATGATGATGGTGATGATGATGATGATGATGATGATGATGATGATGGTGATGGTGATGATGATGAGGAGGAGGATGTGATGATGATGAGGAGGATGTGATGATGATGATGGTGATGATGATGATGAGGATGATGAAGATAGTGATGTTGAGGATGGTGATGATGATGATGATGATGATGGTGATGATGATGAGGATGATGATGG